>NC_050449.1:115924943-116224943 GCF_903995425.1 Onychomys torridus | reverse complement strand
CACTTTCTCTTATTTTCCTGTTTTTGCTTTTTTTTTAAAACAGAGGAATGATATTAAAATCCTGATCTTCCCACTTCTGCCTCCTGAATGCTGGGATTACAGGTGTAGGCCAGACTTGGTTCCACTCTTCTGTTTTGAATATGATTGTCATGCAGCTCAGGCCTTTTAAACCCATAACTTGCCAAATACTTCATACTTAGGATGCACAAAGCCCTGAGTTCAGTCCTTGGCACACACACCCCCACACACACACATAGGATTTTATTTGTTCAATGCTATTTCTTGCATTCTAACTATCTTTGGGAGAGAAGAGTTAACTTTAAAATACCTTCCTGTAGGGCTGAAGAGATAGTTTGGCAGTTAGAAAAGCTTGGTGTCTTCCAGCAGATTTCGGTTTAGTTCCCAACACTCGCATTGTCAAGTAGTTCATAGTCACCTCCAGAGAATCCAGTGTTTTCTTCTGGCCTTGTGGGCACACAAACACACATGTGCATGTACACGTACACATAACTAAATAAATCTTGTCTAAAGATATTGTCCTATAAGGCAAGCTCATTTGGTTTCTTTTTTTTTTTTTTTTTTGGTGGGGCATGCAGGATGTGTGACTCAAGACAGGATTTCCCTGTGTAAAAGCCCTGACTGTCCTGGAACTTGCTTTGTAGACCAGGCTGGCCTCTGCCTCTAGAGTGCTGGGCTTAAAGGTGTGTGCCACCATGCCTGGCAGGGCAAGTATTACAAACAATAAGCTTTGTTAGACTTTGCTTCCAAATAAAACACCTGTATTTGTCCCACTCCTTTCTTCCTTCCTTCCTTTCTTCCTTCCTTCCTTCCTTCCTTTCTTCCTTCCTTTCTTGTTGTTGTTTGTTTGTTTGTTTTTCAAGACAGGGTTTCTCTGTGTAGCCCTGGCTCTCCTGGATCTCACTCTGTAGACCAGGCTGTCCTTGAACTCAGAGATCTGCCTCTGCTTCCCAGGTGCTGGGATTAAAGGCATGTGCCACCCCTACCCAGCAATATATTATCATAGTCTTTTTAAAAATTATTTTATTTTATGTGTATTTGTCTACATGTATGTACATGCACCATGTGCATGCCCAGTGCCCATAGAAGTCAGAAATGGGTGTCAGATCTCTGGAACCAGAGTTACAAACATGTGTAAGCCACTGTTGGTACTGGGAATTGAACCCAGGTCCTTTAGAAGAGTAGCCAGTGAGTGCACTTAACCACTGGGCCACTTCTACAGCCCCTGGCCCCATTTCTTAAATAACTTGTCCCTAGAGTAGAGTTTTTTAGGTTAACAGTTATTTTCTCTCAATATTTTAATAATATTTGCCTTATAATTCTGGTTTCAGTTGTTGCTGCTGAATTTTTCTTTTATTATTTTGTCTTAAATTAATTACTAGTATGTGTGTTTGTGTATGGATGGATGCTGAAACACTTGTGTGGAGGTCAGAGGACTATTTTGTGAAGTCAGTTCTCTATCTTTACATGCGTCCAGAGGTTGAATGTAAGTTCAGACCTGCACTGCATGTATCTTTACTGGCTGAACTGTTTTGTCCACCCGTCTTTTATTTTTGTAAGTGAATAGTCCTTTCTCTAACTTCACTAAATATGTCCTTTTGTCTTTGGTAGCTTCGGTGAATTTAGCATGGATGTATTTTTATTATCTAATCCAGGCCTGAGCCTAAATAATATTAACCTGCTGGATTTATGAATCTATGATTTCTTTTCAGTTTTGGAAAGTTCATATATATTATTTCTTAACTGTTGCTTCTGTTTCTGTCTTTTCTCCTTGAAGATATGCATTTAGATCTATATTACTCTTTTCCCTCCTATTCCATAGGTCTCATAACTTTGTGTTTACATATTGTAATCTCTATATCGTAATTTTATTTGTATGACTGGTTGGCTAGTTTTCTTTCTACTTCTTTCTATGTTACTAGAAGGGAATCTGTGGTGGTTTAATGAGAATGTTCCCCATAAGCTCATGTTTGAATACTTGGTCCTCAGTTGGTAGAACTATTTGGGAAGGATTAAGAGGTGTGGCCTTGTTGGAGAAGGTGTGTCACTGGGGGTGGGCTTTGAGGTTTCAAAAGTCCAAGCCATTCCCAGTTAGCTCTCTCTCCTTCCAACTTGTGTCTTAGCTGCTGCTCTAGCATTATGCCTGCCTGCCTGCCTGCTGCTATCCTTCCCCCATGATGGTCATGGACTCCAACCTTCTGAAACCATGAGCCCCAAATTAAACACTTTTTTTTTTTTATAAGTTGCCTTGGTCATAGTGTTTTTGTCATGACAACAGAAAAGTAAGACAAAAGTTGGTACTAAGGAGTGGGCTATTGCTGTGACAAGCCTGACCATGCTGTTTTTTGAAGGAATATGGAAGACTTTGGGACATTGGATTAGGAAAGTTGTTGAATACTGTAAGTGGGGCTGAATAGACCATCCTAATAAGAGCTTGGAGGTCAGCAGTGCTGAGAACAATGTAGATTATGGATGCTCAGCTCAAGAAGTTTCAGAGGGGAACAATATTGCTGACAATATTAGAAACCATTCTTCTGATACTTTGGCAAAGAATGTGGATGCATTCTGTCCTTATTCTAAAAATCTGCCTGAGGCTAAATTGAAACATTTGGACTAATTTTATTGGCAGAGGAGATTTCAAAACAGCCTAATATTAACTCTTTTTTCATGGTTATTAGTAATCATTTTTATGTGGGGCTACAATGAAAAATAATAAGCAAGGCAAAAAGAAATATAAAATGTACAGTTTGAGGAGAAAAAAAGCACGAAGAATTTAATATCTGTACTAAAAGAAATAAGGATAGACCTGATGTGAAATGGAATAAAGGGAGTTATGTCCTCAGGGCAGACCCCACCCAGCTAATCCTACAACTTGTAAAAGGGAAATGCCTAAGGAATTTTCTGCTACTAAAAGCTACAACAAGGGAAGACGTTATGCAAATATAATTCAAGAAGGGGAACAGGCTCCAACTCAAATGGCTGAACATGGCAGCATTGGCCAGGTGGTTTTGGCTTTAGAGTCCTGAAGGATACAGTAGTAAAGGAGTTGTGGGATCTTCCTCTACAGTTAAGAAAAGTCTCTGAGGCCAGGTGTATAGCAGGGAAATCCCTGTATGGAAGCCCAGAGAAGCCATACATGTAGTTATAAAAATGAAATCTGGATTGTGTTGGAGACCCCAAGATGTTGGAGATGCTAGAATCACAGGAGGCACCTGCCAAGAACAGTGGAACCAAACCAAGAGAAAGACATGTAAGGGAAGAGCCATCTAACCTGTTGACAGCAGATATAGAGCAACAGGATTTGAAGTTTATCCTGCTTGATTTCTGTCTTGCCTTGGTCCAGTATTTTCTCACTATATTCCCATTCTTCCCTTTTGGTAGGGAGGTAATATACATGTCTATTCTGTGCCATTGTATATTGAAAGTATGCAATTTGCTTTTTAATTTTACAAGGAGTTTAAATTAAGAAGTTGCCTTGAGTCTCTGAAGAGACTTTTGATTTTGGACTTTAAAACAGTGTTCAGATTATGAAAGACTATGGGAAACTTTTAGAGTTAGATTAAAGTCATTTCACATTATGATATGGCCACAAGCCTATGACAGTCAAGGAGTAGAATGTGGTAGTTTGAATGAGAATGGCCCTCATGTTTGAATAATTGGTCCCTAGTTGGTGGAGCTTTTGGGGAAGGATTAAGAGATATGGCCTCATTGGAGGAGGTATGTCACTGGTGATGGGCTTTGAGGTTTCAAAAGCCTAGGCCACTCCCAGTTAGCTCCCTCTGCCTCCTACTTGCAGAAGGGGATGTAAGCTCTCATGCTCTAACACCATACCTGTCTGCCTGATGCCATGCTCCCCCCATGATGGTCATGGACTCCAACCCTCTGCAACCAGGAGCCCCAAATTAAACACCTTCTTTTATGTTGCCTTGGTCATGGCATTTTGTCACAGCAACAGAAAAGTAAGACAGAATCTTATAGCAAGTCACTTTTATAGATCTCAATTGGCTTGATTCTGTAGTTGGAAAGCATACTGGGCAAAAAGAAGTTCATAACGTTCTACACTCACATGTACAGGCTGTATATATAGCAAAAAAGAAGGGAAATAATACATAAAAATGGAATGAGGGTGATGGAGAGATGGTTCACATCTAGCTGCTCTTCCAGAGGACCTGAATTCAGTTCCTAGCACCCACATGGCAGCTCACAATTGTCTGTAACTCCAGTTCCAGAGGATATGACACATACATGTGGACATACATGCAGGCAAAACACCAACATACATAAAGTAAAATAGAAGAAAATGGAAGTGACTACTTAATTGGGTAAAACTTAATTTGTCTTATTTGACCCTTGTTTTAAGCAGTTGGCTGTCTGGTTTGCAGAAGCTGGGCTGAAATGATTGTCTGAGATTCAGCACTTGTTATAAAGATTGAAGTCTGTTATACATCAAGTTAGGTTACAATTCACTATGTACAAAGACAGCATTAGTCCAATTTAAGTGCATCTTTAGGTCAAACTACAATTGAATAGAATTTACCCTGAGACATAACTCTATGTCCACTAATTCTTTCTTCATTAATATCTAATCTAATATTCATATTACAGTGACCTTTTAAACCAATAGTTTTGTTTATTGTTGAAAACACTATTTTTTCAAAGTTATTTATTCCAATTGTTTATGATGTGGTGCTTTCAGTGGTAACCATGGGCAGGGAAGTGAGATCAGACCACCCCAGTAGGGAGTATTTCAACACTGACATTGTTTAGAATTGATGGCTCCTGATAATAATAGTGAAATTGTTGCTTTGTAATATTTAATATTTATTTAGAATTTTCCACAAGTGTCATCATATCCTTATCTGTTCCTAAAGCTGACTGTTCCCATTGAGATTACTTATATTTTTGTATTAGTCAATACAAAATGTTTGTTGCTGTAACAAAATACCTAACAAGAAGGAACTAACAGGGTATGGGATGCTTAATTTGCTTCCCAGAGTGAGAGAGTGCTATCTGTCATGGTGGAGAATGATTGTAGAGTTCATGACAATAGGGTCATGAGGCTGAGACTCTTAACTATTGATGGACCAGGAAGCAAAAAACAGACAGGAATTTAGGGCAGATTATAAAATCTCAAGACACTTACCCAATGACCTACTTTCTCCAATGAGAGTTCAACTCCTAAAGTTATATACACCTCCAAAGGTACAACAGCTGGGGACATACTCTTCAAACGCATGAGCCTATGGAGGACATTTCACATTCAAACTATGATATTCTACCTCTTGTTCCCTTTGACTCAGATGTGTAACTGGTGTCTTTTAATTACTCTCAGGCTGTCCAGGGCACAGGCCTGGCCTTCATTGTCTATACTGAAGCCATTAAAAACATGGAAGTGTCCCAGCTGTGGTCAGTGCTCTACTTCTTCATGCTGCTGATGCTGGGTATGGGAAGCATGCTTGGAAACACAGCAGCCATCCTTACCCCTCTGACTGACAGCAAGGTCATCTCCAGCTACCTGCCCAAGGAGGCCATTTCAGGTCAGGACACCAGACAGTGGAGGCAGGGCATGGGTGGGTGGGGAAATGCAAGGCAATCAGTGGAGGGGCTTCCTTAGGAGCCATGTGCTTCTAAGAAAACTCCATAAGGACTGTAGGAGTCTATCTGTTCTTGCAACAGTGTGCTACTCAGTCCTAGGAGCTGGCTAAGAACTCACCACAGCTTCACTTGGGTAGACTGGCCTAGGAGCTGTATGCGCATGTAATGTGGACTGCAGAGACCCAATTTCAGAAAAGATACCAAGTACTGGGAGGCTCTGAGGAAAGGGGAAAAAGTGACAACTCTCCAGCCCACACTCAAAGGTCTCCAGTCTTTGAGAGCCTACATCTGTTTTAGTTTTAATCAAAGGATAATGGTTATCAACTGTCCATTTCCTAAGGTAGGCATATGGCCTGTTCTCACACCAGAAGGAGCTCCTTCCACATAATCTCCAGACACACCCAATAGATCATTCTGTTCTGACTTCTAATGCTACTAGTTTTTGTCTCTGTTCCTGAAAGTCATTGAAAAAGATAATCTGGGCTTGACATTCAAAACCTCTGCCTCTGACGGTTCTATGTCCAGGGTAGGTGAAAAAGTGCTACATCTGATCACATGTTCTGGCCATCCAATGGGATGTGTTCTCTTCCCCTTTCCTCAGAGCTTCCTAGCACTTGGTATCTTTTCTGAAATTGGGTCTCTGTGCTCCACATTACACGTGCATACAGTTCCTTTCTCCTTAGGTGAGCATCTCAGGGCAGTCAGTGGCTGACATTGTTGTGGTATGGCAGTGGAAAGGGCAGGGCTACTATAAATTCAAACACGTTGTGGAAAGCCCTAAGGAGTCAGAAGAAAACGTGGAAAGATTGGTGGTTAAAGGCCAGAGCTCAAATATTGACTCTGCCATGTTGTGCTATAGGCAGTTACTTGACATCACTAATCCTTGGCATCCTGTTATAAAAGAGATTCCTGGCTGCTACCTTGGAGTCTTAATAGGGTCTGATACATGACCAGAGTCTGGCATTAGATAGGACTTACATAAACTGTATTTTCTTCCCAAGCCAATCCTTATCTGGACCCACACACCATATTTAAGCCTTTTCCCTGGTCTATTTCCCATATTCTCTGAGGCTAAGTTGTTGGGATCTTCAGCATCCCCAGACTCTCAGCCATCATGGTGTCACCCAAAGAGCAACACCTGACTGTTGTTTCTTTTTCTGCTCTGAAATGCTCTGCAGAACAGTTCCTATAGCTCATGTGGGTTTGAACCCACCCTCCAAAGCACATCTAGGGATTTATGGTTCTTGTTGACATCAAATGTATGATGAAAGGCAGAGAGACTCAAAGAGATGAGCAGTGATCTTGTGTTCCAGGTTTGGTGTGTCTCATCAGCTGTGCCATTGGCATGGTGTTCACCATGGAGGCTGGAAACTACTGGTTTGACATATTCAACGACTATGCAGCCACACTGTCCCTGCTGCTCATTGTGCTGGTGGAGACTATAGCTGTATGCTATGTGTATGGGCTAAAGAGGTAAGGAGATCCCAGACCCTGCCTGCCTTCTATGTGGGGCAGATAAGCTGCAGGGCCACACTCATAAGAAAACCATCTTTCCTCAGTGGGCATGCCTGTTTTAGATACCAGAATTATCAGTTTGTTCTTTGCTCTCAGATCTCAGCTATCTCTTGCTTCCTCAGTTTGCCTGCATCCAACAGTTTCTTTCCATTTCCTGTTTGCCGTTTTGTATTGTGGCATGTTTCCCTGTTGGCCCTACTATACTCATGGCTTTCTGGGTAGGAACTCAGTCTCCAGGACTAGATTCTGTAATCTTCCACCAACATCAGAACTTTTCAAGAAAGCTGACCAGGGTCCAGTTTGAAAACTCTGCCTATGAATATGGTCGGATTTCTGCCTTGGTACCCTGGCCAACACTGGGATGTTTTTTGGCCTCCCAAGTGATGGTATGTATATCTGGGGCCAATATTACTGAACAAGACAGGTTTCAAGCCAGGGAAATATCATGTCATTTGGGGATCTTGTAAAAAAACCAGACTACTGCCTGTAAGAGGTTCTGGTTGAGGAGATCTGGGTTGAGGTCCAAGAACTCAGACATTCCTTGGTGTTCTGGGGACTACATGCTGAGACCTACTAGTGTAGGATTTGGTTTTCCAGTTTTCTGTCAAGCAGCAGCAGGAGCAACAAGGAACCATTGAGAACCGAAGGCCCTCCAGTCACTCAGTCCTGTTGAGTGAGGTCATAGAAGGGGATTCAGAGTCATACTACAGATGCTGTTTGAATGTGATCTGGGTCAAAGAGCTGTGCTCTCTCTTCCTTGATTCTTCCTGATGATCTAAACTGGTTTAGGCTTAGGTAAAACCAGCCTTGACACTCTGGTAGGCTGTCCATTAAGAAGCATTCCCCACTGTCTCTTGAAGAGCCAGGGTTCCATGACATACTGAAGCATCTCCAGTTACCAACTGTTCAGTAGATAAGTTAGGTAATCAGATTGATGGCTTTCCCCCAAGGACTCAGAGTCTTGAAAATGCTTGGGAACCTAAAACGGGGATTATACTTTGTAGCATTCCCAAACCGACTTGGGATTTTTATCCTTTCCTCTTATGCACTCCCTCAGCTTATGACATTTTGAAGTCCTTAAGTATTGGGTAACTAATTTCTGGATTACCCATTGTGAAGAGGTATAAATAAATGGTCACCTTAAAAAAATGCCAATTTTCAGGGAGAAAGAGACCTGGCCATGAGGTGGGTGTTTCAGAGTAGAAGAAAGCTAAAGGGAGGCCCGAACCTCAGCTCTCTGGAGTGACTGAAGAGGGACAAAGTTATATGCCGGAAGTGGTGGCAAGGGATGGGAAGAAGGAGAAACAAAGGGAATCTTGAAGTTCTGTTGGTGATCCAGACCAAGGCCAGGAGGAACTTTTTGCTCATTCAGGAGACGTCGCCATCTAGTGGCCTCCAGTAACAGGCTCCTCATTCCGCTGCAGCCCGCTGCGCAGCCTTTCTCTATTCCAAAGTGAACAGGGGAGGAACAAGAAGCACACAGCCCTTCCTGACCTTTGTCCTGGTGTTCTCATTGCACATTCATGACTAGAGTCCAGCTCAGTCAAGTTAGAAAGTAGCAGGCAGAGCTCTGCACAACCACACATGGACTCAGTAGAACAGACATGTATGAGGAGGCAGGTGGCTGAGACTGCAGCTGCTGACAACGGCATTTTATTTGGCCCCAGTCCAGGGAGCAGATTTCAAGGCCCTGGTCTGAGGTTACCTGGCCACCTAAGCTCTGAGAGCCCTCATCAAATTCCATCAGAGCCCTGGTCTCCAGCCTCTCTCCTGAAAAATAGAGAGGTTGCTTAGGTCCCTAAGTGCTGAAATGCTTTCAAACTTACACTTGAGTATTGTAACCTATAGGACTGACCCATCAAATCCATGGTAAAGGAATGCTTCAGCACTTTTATGTGTAGGCAAGAGAGCCAAGAGAGAAAAAATGAGAAAGCTAGAATATGGCCAAGATGAGAGAGTACAGAGGGTGGTCTTTGGGTTTCAGCCTAGAAGCTTTGCTCTTACTCCATCTACGTGCCCTTCTATGCCAAGGCCAAGCCCTTCCAGACACAAAGTGACTGCTCTGTGACCATCTCTAGGAGGCACTAGAGAATACTTGGAACCATCACTGATGGACAGAGTGGGTGGGCAGAGACACAATGTCACCCTAGCCTTGTGGACTGAGAGGACTGGCATTCCCCTCCCCCATGGACCCTGATCCCACCTTCTCTGGGAACTAGCCTCTGGTCCACATCTGGGGATCTCTGAAGGCCAGCACCAGGGAGGTATCCCATGACCCATTCTTTATTGGTCATACTCCCTCAGGCAGCTTCAGCCCATTTCCCTTCACCTCAATACCTCCCCCAGGATAGGATCAGATGGGTTTGGGGGCACATTCAAACATCATTAATAACCAAACAGCATCTTCCTAAAGGGCAGAGGGTATGCAAACTGGAGCCCCTCCCACCAGAGCATGAATAAACCTAGGCTCTCTCTCTCCTTGTGGTCCAAACAGATTTGAAAATGACCTTCAGGCTATGACTGGCCGCACCCTCAACTGGTACTGGAAGGCCATGTGGGCATTTGTGAGTCCACTGCTCATCATCAGCCTCTTTGCCTTCTACCTGAGTGACTATATCCTCACAGGAACACTACAGTACCAAGCCTGGGATGCCACTCAGGTACCTGATGTTCCTGCAGGGATGGGGAATAAGGGCAGAGCCCATGATATCACTTCAGAACACAGGAAATCATTGCTGTGGTGTGGGAAGGTTACAGGTGATAGCATGGGAAACATCAAGATGTTTCACAGACGCTCAGTCCAGTACAGCAGAACTGGGCTGTGAGTTTTTAACCATGATGCATGGAGAGAGTAAGAGTCACCCACAGAATCCCAGTGGATCTTTCCCTAAAAGTACTGGTTCCTCTGGTATGCCACACTAGATATATTTATACAGAGCATTTCTACCACCACAGAAAGTTCTAGTCCGTGCTAAATGTTACATTACATTTAGGGCTCAGAATACGGTACTAGAAGGATTGTTTCTATGGCATTCTTCTTGGAGAGCTTCACATACAGTCTCTCACATTCATATGAAAAAAGAATTATCTTTCTTTATGAAATATAGAAAAAAAATGGGCATGGTTTCTCTGAAGACTTGCTGTGAATTTCAGGGTAAATGGAGTACCACAGTCCTCTTCTCACTGTTCAGCATCTTCCCCTTCATAGAAGCCTTAGGTAAACAGTTCTCTTGGACTTGATAGGAGGGACATTCCCCTGATACTCAGTCTCTTCTCCCAGGGGCAGCTGGTGACCAAGGATTACCCCCCACATGCACTAGCTGTCATCGGTTTGCTGGTGGCTTCATCTATCATGTGCATCCCCCTGGTGGCCCTGGGGACTTTCATCAGGAATCGCCTCAAGATGGGAGACTCGGCCCCAGTGGCCTAAGAATGGACCTCCCAGAGGCCGAAGTCAGCCACTCTCTGTTTCACAGTTACTGCCTGCTGGTGGGAACTCCTTGGCTGGAGTGCTGGTTTGGGGCCTCCTGAGTCTGTAAAGAGGACTAGGGAGTTTAGAGAAAGAGGACTGCCTTGGGAAGGGGACCACATCCTTTAGGGGGACCCTCCATCCCTGGCCATCTAAAGGTCATACTTTGTAGCCTCCTTGTCATCAGGGGTTAATACCAGTACTGAAGATCATTGTCTCCTTGATTCTAGAAAGTCCTAGAATTTAAGGTAAACTGTCATTAGAAACTTGACTGTAACTCTTAGGAGCCAAACAAGCACTTCAGTTTTTTTGTTGTTGTTGTTTTGTTTTGTTTTTGTTTTGTTTTGTTTTGTTTTTTGCTCAAAAGAAAACAATATTCTAGAGAGCAATTGCTTTTCAACCAGTGTCAGAGGTTTCTGAAGCATGAAAGGTGACATAGTAGAATTCTTTTCTTTAAAGTCACAGTGAATATGTAAATTCACTACTCTCTAAATACTACCAGGATTTAGTGGCCACTAAGGGAAGTTTTGCTGGGACTCCAAAGGAGGTCACCTTTCTCAGAATCTAAGGTTCTTCACAGTGGGCCAGGACTAACCTCTCTACAACTCTAGACTGTACAAGGAATCTGAACAGACACATCGATCCCTAGGGTTTCAGTGTCAGATGCATTCATAAAGGTACAAGTAATTTTAACTTTCCTACAAACGTCATTTACAACCACCTTCATTCACCTCTCTACATAATGTTTTCTAAAATGTATATAAATCACACAGTGTAGTGTGTAGCTGAAAACACTCCATATTTATGGTTGTTATCCATCCATCATATGAATTTGTCTTTTTTCTTTTTTATCATAATAAAATGGATCAAGGTTATCTAGACTGAGAGTCCTTACTGTACTAGAAATCTTTGCTGAGCTCATGGAATTGAAGGATTTCTTTGGGTCTATATGTGCAGATACCTTTGAAGACACTTAGACATCACTTGGAACATCAACAAGAGATGTCTTTTATTTCTCTCTCTTTTTCCCAATGGTAAGAGTAGACACTAGAAAGGTCTTTGGTGTATATGTATTAGTGGGGGTGAAGAGAAAATTTTCTGGCTAAATGCTTGCTACATTTGCAGAGGACCAAAGTTTGGTTCCCAGCATCCATGTTGGGAAGTCTACAACCTCTGATAATTCTAGTTCTGGGGGATCCGACATCCTTTTCTGTCCTTGTGTTCACCAGCATTAACATATACAAACACACACAAAACACATACACATAAATTAAAATAATACATATATAAATTGAAAATGGTATATAATGATGATGTCTTTCCAACAGTAGTATAGGACTATATCTTACAAAAAAAGAAAAATCTTTCACTATCTCAGCTGCCATCTTATCAACATTTCCATCTTTTCTTTAGACCTGGTTTCAAATGATCACTACCCTTAAAATGTAAGAAGGAGCATATTTACCTAAACATTTACTCCTGATTTCTCATCAGATAGTTTTTAGGCTTGAAAAGTGGGTGCAACCCATGATAATACAGCAGAGTCTGTTCCTTAACTCTTAAGTCTCTGACCCCTCCTCTCAGCCTTCAGGCACAGTCACTGACTTTCTGTACTTGTCTTGCCTTCCTAGGGTCAGTCATAGTCAAGGTCTCATGTACCCTCAAAGGTGAAAAGAGGACGGTTTTTCTATATCATTATTCTACTACTTTTTCAGTAATTCCATTCCAAACACCTGGGAGCATTGAAAATGTCCAGTGTCCATGCTACTGAATCCAAAGGGCATCCATCAGAAAATCTTGGGAGTGAGATCCAGGCTCTCAGGTGAATCCAATGTGCAATCAAATCTGAGAACCGGAGGAGAGCCTATTTGAGAAGGAAGGAATGTATGTGGTGTGTTTAGAAATAGTTATATTGGAGGTGAGTCTTTATCCTCAAACCTGAACACCCCAGCCCCTAGGCTTTGGGCCCAGGGGCACAGCCCTACACCAGTACCCATTGCAGTCTCAGTTTCAGGCCAGTCAGGCAGGCAGACCTCCTGCAGACAGGTCAGACTACTACCATCCTCCACCAGGCCTTGTAACCCAAACCCCACCTCCCTCAAATTCCACCCACCCTAGGAGATTGCAACTGTTCCCTGAGACAGAGACCTTCAGTACCCAACTGGACTAAGAGGTGAGTCTTTATCCTCAAACCTGAATACCCCAGCCCCTAGGCTTTGGGCCCAGGGGCACAAGCCTGCACCCCTACATCACTACCCATTGCACTACCAGTTTCAGGCCAATCAGCAGGCAGACTTACTGTGGACAGGTCAGACCACCACCATCTCCCACCAGACCTTGTAAACGACAAGCCCCACACCTCCCAACGCACCCTCATGCCAAGATTACAACTACTCCCTGAGACAGAGCCTACAGGCAGCAAGTGGACTAAGAGCTTCTCCCTGAGACAGTCCATCAGCACCGACTAGACCAAGAGCTCCCACTGGACCAAGAGTATCGATCAGACCTAAAGAGCCTCCCTCAGACACAGACACCACTTGCACCAAGTGGAGAAAGAGATGGATAAACACCAGTGCAAAAATACAGTCAATAACAAAAAACCCACTATGGCTCCATCAGAACCTACATCAGCAAGACCTGAACATCTCAACACAGAAGAAACAGAAGAAATTGACCTTTAAAATGACCTTAAGAAGATGATAGAGATCTTTAAAGAGGAAACCAAAAATTCCCTTAAAAAATTAGAAGAAAAGTCAAACAAAAAAATGGGAAGCAATCAGTAAATCCCTTGAAAGCCAAGAGAAAGCAATTAAACAAATGAGGGAAACAGCTCAAGATTTGAAATCTGAAATCAAGACAATAAAGAAGACACAAACTGAGGTAATGCTGGAAGTAGAAAACCTGAATAAACAAACAGGAACTACAGATGCAAACATAACCAACAGAATGCAAGAGATGGAAAAGCAGATCTCTGGTGTTGAAGATATAGTAGAGGAAATAGATTCATCAGTCAAAGAAAACTATAAAGCCAATAAAGCTGTGACCCAAAATGTCCAGGAAATTTGGGACACCATGAAAAGACCAAATCTAAGAATAATAGGGATAGGAGAAGAATACCAACTCAAAGGCACAGAAAATATATTCAACAAAATCATAGAAGAAAACTCTCCCAACCTAAAGAAGGAAATGCCTATAAAGATACAAGGAAGCTACAGAACACCAAATAGACTGGACCCCCCCCCAAAAAAAAAACTCCCCTCACAACATAATAATCAAACCACTAAACATACAGAATAAAGAAAAAATATTAAGAGCTGCAAAGGAAAAAGTCCAAGTTACATATAAAAGCAGACTCTTAGAATAACACCTGACTTCTCAATAGAGACTCTAAAAGCCAGAGGTCCTGGACAGACATTATACAGACACTAAGAGACCATGGATGCCAACCCAGACTATTATACCCAGCAAAACTCTCAATCAACATAGACAGAGTAAACAAAATATTTCAATGTAAAACCAGATTTAAACAATATCTCTCCATAAACCCAGCCCTACAAAAAGCACTTGAAGGAAAAATTCAACCCAAGGAAGTTAGATACATCCATGAAAACACAGGCAAGAGATAGTCTCACACCAACAAATACCAAAGAAGGGAAACATCCAACACTACCACCAAAAAATAACAGAAATTAACAATAACTGGACATTAATATCCATTAATATCAATGGTCTCAATTCACCTATAAAAAGACACAGGCTAACAGAATGGATACGAAAACAAGGTCCATCCATTTGCTGCATACAAGAAACACACCTCAACTTCAAAGACAGATACTATCTGAGAATAAAAGGCTGGGAAAAGGCATCCAATCTGCCCCGGCCAGCGGGGTTTCAACGGGGGGGGGGGGGGGGGGGGGGACCACCTGTGGGAGCAAATGAAAGGAACAGGGGACAGGAGAGATGACAGCAAACAGGATTCTGATCAAGTTGCAAATTTTCTTTTCCTCAGCAAGGCTTATATATCACAGGGGGAAGGGGCAGGAAGGAGGGAAGGGGGAAGAGACGTGGAAGGGGTGCAAGATATGGGGGATATGCAGATTGTGCAACTGCAGAATGTTGGCTAAGGTCACTGGTCAGGGTTCATTTGTTCTGTTGCTAGGCTACTTGACCATGGAATGCTCTTTATGTTTGGTTGTCATGGCACCTGACTGTGGGATGTTCTCATCTTTGAGGGCCTCTGGTTAGTAAACAGGTGTTACTGCTCTGAAAAAGGGCAGTGGGCATATGACTTGTTCTCTGGCCTAGCTAGTACTTTTCCATGGTTCATGTTTGGTTCCTGACATCTTGGTCCCTGACACCAATCAAATGAATTTAAGAAGCAAGTGTAGCTATCCTAATATCTAATGAAATAGACTTCAAACTAAAATCAATTGAAAGAGATCAGGAAGGACATTATATATTTATCACAGGGAAAATTCGACAAAATGAAGTTTCAATTCTGAATATTTATGCCCCAAATACAAGGGCACCTACAGTCATAAAAGAAATGTTACTAAAGCTTAAATCACACATCACACCCCATACAACTTCAACACCCTACTCTCACCAATGGACAGGTCTGCCAGACAGAAACTTAACAGAAATAAGGGAATTAACAGACATTATGACTCAAATGGACTTAATAGATCTCTACAGAATATTCCACCCTAACACAAAAGAATATACCTTCTTTTCAGCACCCCATGGAACCATCTCCAAAACTGACCACATGCTTGGTCACAAAGCAAATCTCAACAAGAAATTGAAATAACCTCTTGTATCTTATAGGATCACCATGGCTTAAAGTTAGATTTCAACAACAAAAATTACAGAAAGACTACAGTCTCATGGAAACTGAATAATGCCCAATTGAATCACCAATGGGTCAAGGGAGAAATAAAGAAAGAAATTAAAGATTTCCTAGAATTCAATGAAAACAAATGTACAACATACCAAAACTTACGGGACACTATGAAAGCAGTGCTAGAGGAAAATTCATAGCTCTAAATGCCCACATAAAGAAGTTGGAGAAATCTCACAGTAGTGACTTAATAGCACAACTGAAACCTCTAGAACAAGAAGAAGCAAACTCACCCAGAAGAGACAGATGCCAGGAAATAATCAAATTGAGGGCTGAAATCAATAAAATAGAAACAAAGAGAACAATACAAAGAATCAATGAAGCAAGAGTTGGTTCTTTGAGAAATCAACAAAATAGACAAGACCTTATTCAAATTAACCAAAAAGCAGAGAGAAAGCTTCCAAATTAACAAAATCAGAAATGAAAAGAGAGACATAACAACAGACAACGAGGAAATCCAGAGAATCATCAGGTCATACTTCAAAAACCTGTACTCCACAAAATTGAAAAATCTGAAAGAAATGATGATTGTCTGGATAGGTACCACATACGAAAGTTAAATCAAGACCAGATAAACTATTTAAATAGACCAATAACCCCTAAGGAAATAGAAACAGTCATTAAAAGTCTCCCAACCAAAAAAAGCCCAGGACCAGATGGTTTCAGAGCAGAATTCTACCAGACTTTCAAAGAAGAATTAATACCCATACTCTTCAAATTGTTCCACACAATAGAAACAGAAGGAATATTACCAAATTCCTTTTATGAGGCTATAGTCACCCTGATACCCAAACCACACAAAAATGCAACAAAGAAAGAGAATTACAGGCCAATCTCCCTCGTGAACATTGATGCAAAAATACTCAATAAAATACTGGCTAACTGAATCCAGGAACACATAAAAAAAAAAAAAAATTATCCACCATGACCAAGTAGGCTTCATCCCAGGGATACAAGGATGGTTCAACATACAAAAATCAGTCAATGTAATACATCATATAAACAAACTGAAAGAAAAAAAATCACATGATTATCTCATTGGATGCTGAAAAAGCCTTTGACAAAATCCAACACCCCTTCATGATAAAGGTTCTAGAGAGATCAGGAATAAAAGGAACATTCCTAAACATAATAAAGGCAATTTACAGCAAGCCAACAGCCAACATCAAGTTAAATGGAGAGAAACTCAAAGCAATTCCACTAAAATCAGGAACAAGACAAGGCTGTCCACTCTCCCCATACTTATTCAACATAGTACTTGAAGTTCTAGCTAGAGCAATTAAGACAACAAAAGGAGATCAAGGGGATACAAATTGGAAAGGAAGAAGTCAAACTTTAACTATTTGCAGATGATATGATAGTATACATTAGTGACCCCAAAATTCTACCAGGAAACTCCTACAGCTGATAAACTCCTTCAGTAAGGTGGCAGGATACAAGATTAACTAAAAAAAAAAAAAAAAAAAAAGAAATCAGTAGCCCTCCTATATACAAATGATAAGTGGGCTGAGAAAGAAATCAGAGAAACATCACCCTTTACAATAGCCTCAAATAATATAAAATACCTTGGGGTAACTCTAAGCAAGTGAAAGACCTGTATGATAAAAACTTTAAGTCTCTGAAGAAAGAAATCAAAGAAGATATCAGAAAATGGAAAGATCTCCCATGCTCATGGATAGGTAGAATCAACATAGTAAAAAATGGCAATCTTACCAAAAAGCAATCTACAGATTCAATGCAATCCCCATCAAAATCCCAACACAATTCTTCACAGACTTGGAAAGAACAATACTTAACTTTATAAAAGAATCCTGTATAATAAAGCAACCTCTGGAGGCATATGATACCTGACCTCAAACTCTACTATAGAGCTATAGTAATAAAAATAGCTTGGTACTGGCATAAAAACTGACATGTGGACCAATGGAAGCAAATTGAAGACCCTGACATTAATCTACACACCTATGAACATATGATTTTTGACAAAAAAGCCAAAATTGTACCATGGGGGGAAAAGCATCTTTAACAAATGGTGCTGGCATAACTGGATGTCAACATGCAGAAGATTGCAAATAGATCCATATCTGTCACCATGTACAAAACTCAAGTCCATGTAAATCAAAGACCTCAACATAAATCCAGTTAGACTGAACTTGATAGAAGAGAAAGTAGGAAGTAGTCTTGAACACATTTGGCACAGGAGAATACTACCTAAATATAACACCAGTAGCACAGACACTGAGAGCAACAATTAATAAATGGGACCTCCTGAAACTGAGAAGTTTTTGCCGAGCAAAGGACACCATCAATAAGAAAACAGCAGTCTACAGAATGGGAAAAGATCTTCACCAACCCCCACATCTGACAGAGGGCTGATATCCAAAATACATAAAGACCTCAAAAAGCTAGACTTCAAAATACTGAACAATCCAATTAAAAAATGGTCTACAGAGCTTAACAGAGAATTCTCAACAGAAGAAGCTCAAATGGCTGAAAGACATTTAAAGAATTGCTCAACATCTTTAGTCATCAGGGAAATGCAAATCAAAACAACTCTGAGATACCATCTTACACCTGTCAGAATGGCTAAGATCAAAAACACTGAAGACAACTTATGTTGGAGAGGAAGTGGAGCAAAGGGGACACTCTTCCACTGTTGGTGGGAATGCAAACTTGTACGGCCACTCTGGAAATCAGTATGGTGATTTCTCAGAAAATTGGGAATAAGTCTTCCTCAAGACTCAGATATACCACTCTTGGGAATATACCCAAGGAATGCTCAATCTTACCACAAGTACACATGCTCAACTACGTTCATATCACCACTATTTGTAATAGCAAGAACCTGGAAACAACCTAGATACCCCTCAACTGAAGAATAGATAAAGAAAATGTGGCACATATACACAATGGAATACTACTCAGAAGTAAAAAAACAATGATATCAAGAAATTTGCAGTCAAATGGATGGAACTAGAAAATATCCTGAGTGAGGTAACCTAGACTCAGAAGAACAAACATAGTAAGTACTCACTCAGAAGTGGGTACCAGATATGAGGAAAGGGATGGCCAGACTGTAACCCACCGCTCCAGAGAGGCTAGCTAACAAGGAAAGACCCTAGGAGAGACACATAGATGACCCAGCAAAGGAGAAGTGGATGAGATCTACATGAGTGGGCTGGGGGGGGGGAGGGCGGTGGCAGAGAGTGAGGAGTGGGGAATGAGGACATAGGGAAATGGGAAGGTCGAGTGGGAACAGTGACAGAGTGGGAGGGCAAAGAGGGAGATACCATGATAGATGAGGACATCATGGGAAAAGGAAGAGGCAGGGTGCTGGGAGGCTCTCAGGAACCCACAAGGATGATACCACCTTAGACTGCTGGCAATGGTCCAGAGGGTGCCTGGACTGGTCTACTCTGGTGACTGGTCTAGCAAATAACCTAGCTGTCATCATAGAGCCTTTGTCCAGTGACTGATAGAGGCAGATGCAGAGATCCACGGCCAGGCATCAGGCTGAGCTCTGGGAATCCAATTGATGAGAGAGAGGAGGGATTCTGCAGGCGAGGGACATCAAGATCATGACAGGAAGAAGTGCAGAGATGACCGGCTACACTATTGGAGGCCTATGAACTATGACTAGTGGCTGTGAAGCCCCCTGGGGACTGGACTAAGCCCTCTGGATATGGAAGACAGTTGTTTGGCTTGAACTGTTCGGGGTACACCCAGGCAGGGGGATCGGGATCCATCCCTGGTGCATGGGCAGGCTTTTGGGAATCTGGTGCCTGTGGTGTGGCGCCTTGCACAGCCTTGGTACAGTGGGAAGGGGCTTGGACCTGCCTAGGCTCAGTGTGCTGGGCTCTGCTGACTCCCCATGGGAGACCTTGATTTGGGGGATGTGGGAATGTGGGGTGGCTTGGGAGGGAGGGCTGGGAGATGGGAGGAAGTAGGTGGGATCTGTGGGTGGTATGTAGAGTGAGTAGAAAATTTCTTTTAAAAAAATAATAAAGAAATAGTTATGTCCAGAACAACTTGTAAAAATTTAAATACATTATTGAGCATTTTTAGTTATGAGGGGAAGTCACATCTATGGAACAGTTTTGCTTATGGAAACCAGACAGGTGAAGTAATGCTATCATAAAATGTAGATGCTCCTGTTTACTCTAAAGGCAGTGGAATCTGGGAGAATGGAGCCTAAAAATGAGGCTGACCAAAGCCTCACCAATAGGCAACTTTATTCAGAACATCAGACAATTTACACTTTGTGTGTTAAGAAAGATCACATGAGGGCTGGAGATGGCTCAGAGGTTAAGAGCACTGGCTGCTCTTACAGAGGTCTTGAGTTCAATTCCCAGCAACCACATGGTGCCTCACAACCATCTATAATGAGATCTGGTGCTCTTTTCTGGTGTGCAGGCATACATGCAGGCAACACTGTATACATAATGAATAAATAAATCTTTTAAAAAGAAAGAAAGATCACACAAGGAAAGCTGTTATGAGTTCAAGCTGTATGTAATCACAAGGACAAGCTGCATGTGGCAAAAATATTTTTTTCCATAGAAGCATGTAAACAAATAACAATAGCCAGTTGGAATGAATAATCTGAAGTAAACTCACTCCTATCCGATACACCTGAGAGGGGCACAGAAGCACAATCCAAGAACAATTCTGTGTTTTGAAGAAACTGAAGTCACAAGACTCTTGTTTTCTTGGAGTTTCCTCACAAGCACTCAGAATTTTTTTTGTGTGTGAATATTTCTTTTACTTATTTATTTTATGTGCATTGGTGTTTTGCCATGGGTGTCAGGTCCCCTGGAACTAGAGCTGCCATGTTGGTGCTGGGAATTGAACCTAGGTCCTCTGGAGGTGCAGTCAGTGCTCTTAACTACTGAGCCATCTCTCCAGCTCCAACCTCAGAATTCTTACACAACTCCATTCTTGGACTGTGTTCCTACACTCCTCCACCCACATTGTGGTCACATCCTGCTGAATCCACTGGAAACTGAAGAACACCCTAAATTGAAATGCATTTGTTACACCTACCTTCTTGACCATCACAGTCAGAGTAGCAGGTCATTGATCATCCCAGAGGCCATGTGACCAACGGATGCCCCTCATGTCCAGAGAGTATCCTGCTTCAGATTGCTTGCCCACAAAATCTTGGAACTCAAGCTATAGCTTCTACAGAATTCATTTTGCTTTCACACCATTGTAGAGTCAGAAGACCCTAAGCAGTACAGGTCAGCCAGGAAGCTGTCTACATACAGTTGAATGCCAGTTTCTCCATGTTGACATAGCTTTACTTTGGTTTCTGTGGATCTTATGTAAAGCAAGATGTTTCTCAATAATTCTCTTGAGCTGGTACTAAGTTATATCTCGGACAAATCTTTTGCTGTTTCTAGGCACAACAGTGGTGATTATGGAAGTTGTCCACTTTCTCACCAATAGGATGGAGAGAAAGGGACATGCTATCTTTGTACACTTGACATTAACCACGTGTGGTGATATTGTGTTCCCCAATATATTGTGCACCTTAATAAACTTTTCTGGGGTCAGAGAACAGAACAGCCACTAGACAGACATAGAGGCCAGAAAATGGTGGCACACACACCTTTAATCCTAGCATTCTGGAGGCAGAGATCCATCCGGATCTCTGTGAGTTCAAAGCCACACTGGAAACAGCCAGGCATGGTGACATACACCTTTAATCCCAGGAAGTGATGGCAGGAAGCAGAAAGGTATTTAAGGCATGAGGACAGGAACTAGAGCTAGTTAAGGTTTTAGGCTTTTAACAGCAGTTCAGCTGAGATCCATTCTAATGATGAGGACACAGAGGCTTCCAGTTTGAGGAAACAGGATCAGCTGAAGAATTGGAGAGGTGAGGTTAGCTGTGGCTGGTTCTGTTTCTCTGATCTTTCAGCATTCACCCCAATACCTGGCTTCAGGTTTGCTTTTATTAATAAGACCTTTTAAGATTCATGCTACAACCTTGAAACTTTCTGTTTATTTCAGAAACATAGCCACCTTTAACTCTGGTCTGAGATATGAGAAGAAGCATTTGGTTTTTACCAGTTGTCACTGTAGATAAAAGCAAGTGTCTGTGGTTGGGCTTTTCTCTCATTTCCTGGTTGCAATTACAGGCCTCTATCTACACAAGACTTCTCCTTGCTATGTGAACAGACTAATTTAGAAAATGAAAAGATAATATCAAACAGACTTCACACCAAAAACAGTAAAATGAGGCACATGTGGTAGCAGTATGTGCCTGAATTCCCACTATTTGGGAGGCTAAGGCAAATAGACTATAGCTCTATGAATTTCAGGACTAGGCTACATAGTGGGAACCTGTTTCAAAAAACAAACAACAAAATCATGTAAAAAGACAAAGGAAGATCATTGTTTAATGATAAAAGATCAATTATCATTTTTAAAAGGTTATTTGTACAACAGCTGTAGAACATACATTCTCATTAGCACATTGAGCTTACCCCAAATAGACCATAACTTAGGGCACAAAACAAATCTCAAATAATATAATTGTAATTAGAAGTCAACATGAGCCAGGTGGGTGAGATGCACCTGTAACCCACCTACATGAGAGGCTGAAGAAGGAAGACTGAAAGCAAGCAACTTAGCTAAACCCCATCTCAAAAGGAGTGTGTGGGGGTGGGGGGAGCAATGGCTCAGCAGTTAAAAGCTCTGGCTGTTCTTGCAGATAACCTGGATCCAGTTTCCAGCACCCAAATAGTGGTTCAAAACCACCCATAACTCCAGTTCCAGGTACATAGAGGATAGAGATGATATAGCTATACACCTGCATGAAGGTAAAGCACACACATAAAATAAAAATAAATCTTTTTTTAAAGAAAAGAATTGCAACAACACCACTAACAACAAAAACTCAAGGCCTTGCAAACAGAGCTAAGGAGTTTGGACTTTCTCATACCAGGAAACCAGAAACTTCAATGATTAATTAACAATGGACTAACCAGGATGAACAAATGATTGAAAATTGTATAGCCTTCTTAGTTGGTAGAGTAAGACTATAGAACCCTTGCTAGCACTGTCCTCCCTTTCTCTCCTTCCTCCAGAATTCTGGTGACACAGTTTGATAGTATTTTGTATTCTGTTTCTGGTAGGCACAGTGAAGTTCCCAACCAAAGGCAGTCATCCATTAGCCAGAATGGCTTTCTAGAAATATTCAGGTGGGGCTAAACTGGACTGAATCACTTGTACTGGGAATCTGGACACCCCAGAGAACTGAGCTTCATCCCCTTGGTGAGGCAATCATTAAATACAGTTATTACTGAGGTCTGAGTGATGTGTAAATTATTAATCAGACACAATACTCAAAACTCACCATTTCTGATTACTTGTTGTCCCTTACTGTCACTTATGCTCTTAAGGCTACCCGTGTGATTATGTGTACAAGGTGGGAACCCAACATAATGGTGTCCTGTTGTATTGGTAGCTCAGAATGTGCCATAGTGGGAGTGTTTATACTATGGAAATTGACATGCACATAGATCGGAGTTTTTCTACAGTTTGTAGCTAAACACTTTCCCATTCACCATCAGCCTCCAGCAGATGCAATTATATCTTTGTGAAATTTTTTTGCAGACACCCTTAATAGCAGTCTGAGGAGCCCAGAAATCCTGGAGTTTGAGAGACATAAGACAGAGAAAAGAATGTGGCCAAAGGTCAGTGGGAGGGTGTAAACTGGCCACCTGTGAGGGTGAGGCAGAGAGGGTGGCACTGGCCAAGCAGGGAAGACCCACACCAGTGACTGATAGGGCAGACAGCTGATTCCAGAGTCTTGGAGACAGACAACAGAAAACATAGGGGCCTGGAATCCAGAAGAAAGCACAGGAGTTGCCCATTCTATGCTGAGAGTTGTCTCAGAAGATGGAATCACCTTCAGCACATGTGGTCTCCCTGACAGAGGATGAGGAGCTACAGCCCTGCAGAGGCCCTGTGTGCCAGCACCCAGGAAAGCTGGGGTCAACAGAGTATGCCCAGCCTGAGGTTGTGGAGAAAGTGCGGCCAAAGTGGGGCAACCCCCTGCAGTTCTTACTTGTCTGTGTCTCCTATGCTGTGGGCCTGGGCAATGTCTGGCGCTTCCCCTACTTGTGCCAGATGTACGGTGGAGGTGAGTACATGTGTGGGTGCAGCATGGCTGAGTCTCTGAGTCATCTTGCAGATGTCCATTTTGTTGTGCTGTGAATCCTTTATCTTTAGTTTTGTTTAGATGCTTCACATCTAAAATTTTCACCTTTCTGGAATATGGACAAATTATAGGACTGCTAGATGTCACATCCAAGGAGCTGACCCACAGTCCAGCCAAGAAGGAAGGTTTGGGCTTTGCTTCCACATACAGCGCTTTTGCAGTGCTATCTAAACATCTTTGTCTAACTTGAAGTCTTAAAGGTTTTCTCTGTTTCTTCTCTAAGTTTTTAAGCTCTGGGTTGTGCATATGGAGCTATGATCTACTTCCTTCCCCCACCCCTTTGTGTGTGTGTGTGTGTGTGTGTGTATAAAATGTGATACCAACTAAGGTTCATTATATTTAGTTGTTATATTGTTGTTTTCTTGACAAAAAATTTACAGAGATCTTTTGCTTGAATGATATTGTTGAGGTTTGAGGAAATGATGGAAACAATTGTTGGTAAGAGCTGAAAGGTGCCCACATTCCCATCTTAGTACGAGCTTTGAGTTTTCTTCTGGCCCTAGGCAGCAGACAAGCAAGCAGGCTGTTACAGAGACAGATTGACCATGAGCCACACCAGATCTACTGTAGTTACTGCTTGATACTTTGGGTTAAAATTAGACTGCTTATGACCTTTTAGTGTTAGAGCAGAACTCCAAACAGCTGAGGGAATATGGCTTCTGCTGACAGGTGTCTGTAAGAATAAGCCACATAGGCCTTGGCCTCCTTTAACATCAAGCTGCTAAAGGGTTAAACTCAAGCCTTTTCAAAGCAGGGAGAGGATTTAGCCTTGAAAAGCCTCCTGAGTGAGAAGGCAGTGTTCAGACCCTACTTGCACACAAGGACAAGCTGGGCAGGTTCCGACCATTAGTATGAGGTATGTGTTGTCCCCTCCAAGGCTTTCACTGTTCTCTTCCTCATATGGCTACAGAGCTCTGCATGACCTCTGTACCACTTCTGAGATCTGTGGGCCACCTGAATTCCACATCTTGATTTAGGAAAGGACACTGGTTACAACCCAAGGCCCACAATAGACTGAGCAGTGCATTAATAGCAGACTGTCTTATTACAGTTTAAGACTGTGCTAGGGTTCCTGTAGATGTAACCGTCTTGTTAAATAAGAAACACAGAGCCAAATATAGAATTAATAGCCAAGAGGTCAGAGCAATAGCTAAGAGCTGAAAACCTTACCCTTCACTGTTGCTGCTGTCTTTCCTCTCCGCAAGAGGCCTACTTTCTGTGTGTGTTTTTCCTTTTGATAGACTTTCTGTTCTGCCTTCTCATTGGTTGTAAACCCAACCACATGACCTCCTTGTCACTGCCTGTCTGTACAGACCTCCAGGTCTTCTATGGTTGGTATTGTGATTAAAGGCGTGTGTCTCCATGCTGGCTGTATCCTTGAACACACAGAGATCTGCCTACCTCTGCCTCCCAAGTGCTGGGATTAAAGGTGTATGCCATCATGCCGTGCTTCTGCTATGGCTTGCTCTGACCCCAAGGCAACTTTATTAACATACAAATAAAATCACATTTCAGTACAAATAAAATATCACCATAGGTTCCTCTGCAAAGCTGACTCTGAGATGACTGTTTTCTGTTCCTGGAAGACATTGTGAGGAAAAATGGCAGGAAGGTGGGTTGGAGGGGGGTGCATCTTGCCCCGGCCAGTGGGTTCTTCAACGGGGACCTGAAGGGAGGGATGGCAAATAAGAGGAATAAGAGGGACAAGAGACACAAAGAATGACAAGACAGGATGTATGATCAAGCTCCAAAATTTTATTTTCTTCTTAAGGCATATATAGGCAGGAGCAAAGGGGGGGTGCAAGCAGGGAGGGGACTTTAATCATGGGTTGTTCAGCTAGCAGGGAATGTTGCTCTGGGGGTTATCTATCTACGCTTACCTAACTGCCTAATAGCCTAACTGCAGCTCAGTCACCTGATCTCTGAGAAGAGGTTCTGGAATTTGTGAGAAGAGGTTCTGGTGCTATGGAGACTTAAGCAAGGCCTAGATCTAAGAAAAGAGGAGAGAAGCCCAAATATGGCATCATGTGTGTCAAGGGTCACTTAGGCTTATCCTGTCAGCATCTAAACAGTACCAATAGGGGAAAAGGGAGGATCCCAGGTACCCTATCAAATACCCAAGTGAATGAAGAATGACAGCCTTAAGGCCACTCCCATCCCAAAGGGATACAGTGATTGCTTTTCCTTTCCCTGCAGCTTGGTTTTCTCTCCCTGGGAACCGAGCTCCATGATATCCTAGATGACTGCCAGCACCCTTATTACATTTCTTGGCATCTCTCATCCATGACTTGAGAATACCTCTACATAGGGTCATATACCTGACTCAAAATTGAGGAGAAGGACATGAAAGTGTCTACTGACTGTCCTGGCACTCTGAGGGCCCCTCAAGTGAAGGAACCCTCACCAACTAGCATGGTGAGAAACCTAGACAGCTCCCACCTCCACCAAGAGTAAGGGAAGTAGGGTTTCTGGTGGTGCAAGGTGATTGATCTCATTTGGCTATCCGTATGATAATTAGGGTAGAGAGTTAAGCCACAAGTCCTAAGGCAAGAGACACTGGATTCCCAGGAACCAAATATCTTCCCGAGGAGGAAGGGTGAGAGGGAGTAGAGTTCCTCACTCTTCTTTATTGCTTCCTTACCCCATGCCTGGCTCTTGAGCTATGAACAGCTAAGTGTATGCACCTGGACATAGGCTGTCTTGGGTAGGGAAGATTTGCTTAGTTTTTTCTTGAGCTGTTCTGGCACATAGGCAAAACCTGAAGTAGTCCTGAAGTTTTCCAATGTAGAGGAAAGAAAGTGATACCAAGCTTGCTTTTGAGTTTGAGGTGGGAAGTATCTGGAATTCAAATGGAGCTGGTGAGTGAGCTAGCAGGGCAGGTTCTGTCACTGTGTAGGAAATTTTTGTTGGGCGCTGGCGCCCTAAGGGACTTTAGCTGTTTGCCCAGAACTCACATAGCTACTACTGGGGTGGTGGAACAAATGACCCCCTTGATACACATGTCCCTTCCTTAGCCCAGGCTGCCCCATGTCCCTTGCGCAAGAGTAAAGCTCTCTGCTGGCCTAACAAAAGACGCTGGGCTATGGACATCTCCAAGCTGTTGGGTGGGTGAATGAGGAAGAAAGTGGCAAGAGCACTTAGATGAGGGCTGTGTGTAGGGCTGCTGAAATCTTAGACAGTCATGAGGCCCAGGTTTCCATTCCCAGGGTTGAAACTGTTATGATATATGCACACAGGGTGGGGGGTGGAGGGTGCTGAGTGTATCCCCTGCATGCAGGGAAACATGCTGGGCAGATGGGGGGGGTGGCAGTGTTGCATCCACGTGGAGAGTTTATTATAATGGAGAGATGAAGGGAAAGGTAGAAAAGAGGAAGACAAGGAAGAAAGAGAAGGGGGAGAAAGCAGGGGTGTGTGATGTTTTTTTTAGCGGTGCTCTTACCCTGTGAGGAAAAGTCACGAAACACAATAGAATCCACTAACAAGAGTTTTAAGACAAGGATAGAGGGATAGATGTGATCAGGAGTGCAGAAGGACACATGTGAGAGAGGGGGCAGGGAACATGGGGCCTGTCTTTTAAGGGCCAGCTCACACCTGTGCACACAGGCCCACGTGACTACTCCACGTATGCACATAGATTAGTGGTCATGCCCTCGTGATTACGTGACCATGCAGCCATGGGGCACGGGTTATGTAGGTTATGTAGGACGTATGACGCGGAAATGAGTAGGTGGAAATGACTAAGTGTCCCACCAGGCATGTGCGACCGTGGGGGCGTAGTTGGAATTCCTATCAGTGTGTGCACCTCATGGCATGGTGGGGAAGAAAGTGGGGGGGAGAGGGAGAGAGAGAGAGAGAGAGAGAGAGAGAGAGAGAGAGAGAGAGAGAGAGAGAGGAGGAGTCTTTCCTTAAAAAGAGACTTTTATGTCTGGAAGCAGAGCTGCGCCAAGGGACAGGATTTCAAGGGGCAGGTCAGAGTAGTAACAGTAACTATCAATCCTTGGAGCTAAAAGAGACTTAGCTTTAGTTTTCCCAGCTGTGAGCCCCTAGCACTAAGATTACCAGACCTGGGAAGCTCATGTGAATTTTCAGCAGCCAAGGCCAGGAGCTAAACAAGCTGCTACCACTGATAGCTGTAGACAAAGAAGGATCAGCCTGCTTGGGTTGAAGACTGGAGATGAGGGCTTTGCTGGGAATTAATGCTGCTCTTTCTGCCTGGCATTTCCAATCCTGGTTTTCCTCACTTTGATATATTTTTTTCCTCCTTGTTGCCTGTTCTTGTTTCTGCCCCATTGTGCTTTGGGCACCCCCACTCTTTTCTCACTCTCCTGTTGTGTGACAAACAGGGGAAGTATTCCATATTCTCTTATTATGGGTACATGTGGTAAATTACTTGCTGTGGGTGCTTAGGGTGTTTACTTACAGATATTAATTTGAAGGGAGAAAAAATAGGCCAAAGGGAATATTTACTTCAGGCTGTTTTGAAAGACCTAAGATTAGGAATTCATTAAGGACATAAGATATTAAAGAGTCAATTGTAAGAGCAAATAATATGGCATGGTGGTGCACCAGCACTCAGGGTGATCCCAGCACTCCAGAGGCAGAGGCAGGCAGATCTCTGAGTTTAAGGCCAGCCTGGTCTACAGAGTGATTTCCAGAACCACCAGGACTACACAGAGAAACCCTGTCTGAACCAAAAATGAGAGGTGAGAGAGAAAGAAAATAATATAGCTGCCGTGGTTCAGGAGACAAATCAGCTCTTCAGGACATTCCCATGTGTCTTTTGTCTTACACATGGCAGTCAACAGAGGCTCCTTAGACTGTGTCCTTACCCATTTGGATCTCTTTTATCCACTGGCCTTAGGTAAGGAACACCTCACAGGATTTTAAAACCCTGTAATGAGAAATATCAGATATATAAAGCAGAAGTGTAGCAAATAGCCACAGCTATGAGCAGATCCTGTTGTGGGTTTTAGAGCTATATGGACTGGTTTCTTGCTGGGTGAAGTTTAAGAGGCTATTTCAGGCCCCTGCATTTCCTAGCATGTCACAATTTCTTCCAAGTACTGTCAATAAAGGAAGCCCCTTCAGGGATGCTCCCAGAAGCAACAGAGGGGTGCATTAGGTGTAGCAGAAACCATTCACTGTTGTGTGTAGTTAAAAGTTTCTCTGGTCCTGCCTTGCCCAGCAGTCCAGACAAATCTCTCCCACCTGCAGTCCCCCAACTGCTTATAAAATAATCACTCAGAGGCTTAATAATAATTACAAACTGTATGGTCTATGGCTCAAGTTTCTTGCTAGCTAGATCTTACATCTTTTTTTTTTCTCTTTCATCTTAAATTAACACACTTCTATAAATCTATTTATTGCCATATGGCCATGGTATTACTGGTCTGCTGACACCTTGTTGCTCCTTTGGCAGAGGGCTGGTGTCTCCTCTGACTACCGCCTTCTTCATGTTGTCTTCAGTTTAAATGTATTGTCTAACCTTATCCTACCTTGCCATAGGCCAATGCAGCTTTATTTTTCAACCAATCAGAGTAACACATATTTACAGTGTACAGAAAGACATCCCAAAGCAGTTGTGGGGTCAGGAGAACAAGAAGGGGTTAAGCCCTGGGGCTCTGAAGGCAGACTGCAGTGTTCTGAGGGTGGTTCTCCCTCTAGGTTCTTGGTTCCCATGGTTTAACAGGTGGTGTAATGTATAGTTCTGTTCTTCCACTTGGGACACCAACTCCTTAGTCTGGCCTGGTTGCTATAGTTACCCTGGCTTGGTTGCTATGGTTGGGGGATCTTGAGAGGTTGGAAGATATTGTTACCCAGTATCTAAGAGTACTCTTGCAGATGTCTACTTGTGGTGCTGTGAACGCTTTTATCTTTAGTTTTGTTTTGAGACCCTTAGCAGTCCTGGAACTAGCTCTGTAGACCAGGCTAGCCTGGAACTCAGAGATCTGCCCCTTTTATCTTGATGATCTTTAGGACTATGATGACTTTTCCAATTAGATACCCTATGCCTCATCAGGAATGGCTTTATGCCTCTCCTCACTAAGGATCCACCTTCTCTGTAACTGCTTTCTGGGCAACAGGTCTCACTTATTGCAGCCTCAACTCCTTAGCCTCATGGTTGGTAATGAGATATAATAGGGAATAGGACAGGTACAAATAGCCAGGTCCCGTTGAAAAATGGGCAAATCACAGTGGCCTGGAAACACACCTAATACATGTCTGAAGCCTTGATGGCCAGTCTGAGGACTCCTGTTTCAGTTTGGTGACACTTGGACAAAGTCACAGTCACATAGCTTACATAACTAGGGGTTGTCTCCCCAAAAGCCTGCTCATCTGGGGACTCGATAGGAATGTAAGCAAGCCTGTTGTCAGTCAAGGCTAATAGTGGGCTTGTAATTCTGATGTTTTTTCTGAGATTTATGCAAATGAATGGTAGAGAATTTCTGAATTGGTAGGTTAATGTGTCCCAAAAAGGAGACAGAGCCTAAACACTGGACTTCTTAGAAGCTATCCATGATGAATCTTGGCTCCCAGGCTTTTCCTAGTATAGTCTTGGCCATTTATAACTGCATAACATATGTGACGGTTGGCTAATGGGATGGAACCTATCTTTCTCCTTTTTGCATCTACCTTTGTCTCTCTAGCTCTGTGAACTTATATGAATTACTGATCATGGGTAATAATTGTGGATTTTGTGATCATGTAATATTGGAGCAGAGAAGCCCCTATTGCATAGCATGTGCTCAATGAACTCAGTTAATGTGACTTTCAGCACCTCTTTCAGAGCTTGTGTGGTTTACATAGAAAGTAACTCATGGCAAATCAGTGGGGGGTTTGTTTCTTTGCCTTTGTTTGTTTGTTTTTGGTTTTGGTTTTGGTTTGGTTTGGTTTGGTTTGGTTTTTTTGGGACAAGGTTTCTCTGCGTTAGCCCTGGCTGTTCTGGAACTTACTTTGTAGACCAGGTTGGCCTCGAACTCACAGAGATCCTCCTGCCTCTGCCTCCCAAGTGCTGGGATTAAAGGTGTGTGCCATTACTACCTGCCAAACCAAATGTTTTGAGAAATGATGGCATTAAATGTCTTGAATACAAATGGAGCTCTAGGAAACTTGGGCCTGACTCCCTGTGGAGTCCCAGGGACAAGACAGCAATATTACACTAAGAAAGACTAAAAGGGGAAACTGGGAGATGGCAGGGAACTGAGCCATGATTAGGTAGTTCAGCCTCTTTCAGAGACTACACTGGCTGCTGATTGTTGACAAGCTGGAGATGCCCATCAAGATGGCCCAGGGAATGTGGGTAGAAAAGGGGCAGTACTCGTCCAAGACTTCCCTTTTTTCTTCCATCTCATTATAAATGAGACAAAACTATTTCCAAGATTCTTCCAAAGTCACTACTCAGCTGTCTCCTCAGTGATCTGACTCAGACATTAAAACAAACAAACAAAAAGTGGTTGTGTTTTGTTGTTATTGTTTTGAGCCGGGAGGTATGGCCCAAGTATTAACTAAAAGGGTGTTTTCCTTGGAGGAGGCTGTGAGAGAACTCTGACCACCTATGTTCACAGAGCCTTCTCTTTGGCAGAAGCTAAAGAAAAACAGGAGCTATTGAGTTTTCCAGGTTGTCTGCCTCCATTTGCAGGCACATGCAAATTGATTGTGGGTAGTTTCCAGCCGTTGGTCACCCCAAGTCTAGACAGGGAAGGTCTCAGGTCAATCATTTAGAAAGGCAGATAACTTCCTCCTTTATTATGGGGACTCACTATCACTCACCCATGACTTTATAAAATTTAAAAACTTTAAAAGGATAGCTTTTTCTATCTCTGTTCACAGTGCATGACCCAATAACTGAGACTCATCTGGACAGTTCTCTACTGGTTCTAAGAAAAACAGGTACTTTGGGTTCAGCCCTTGTCACTGGATTCAACAGCAACTCTCCTGCCCAGTGTAAGCCAATGGGTTCAGTTTTATAGAGGAGCAAATGCCTTTTGTGTAAATTGTCATGTGCTATTTGGGCACATTAAGAAACTGGCTCTGGAGGTGGAATGTGACCCTTTCTGTTCAGACCCAACCATATTTTCCTCAAAATATCCTCCAAAGACCCTTTTTCTGAGTCAAGATAGCCATCTGACACTGTGACAAGGAGAAAACAACAATCAAAGTTCAAAGGCATTATTTAATGATATATGAGAGATACTTATGCTCATTCAAAACCAAAAGTGTGGTCATGGTAGATCACTATGTACTCTATGAAGACTATCTTGTGATTTTGTAAGGTTTACCTGGGAACTTATCAACCCCCATTGTTTAACAGTATATATACAGGTAATATTATATATGTAGTTTGTATTCAATTTTCTTTATTAAGGTGGTGTTATACAGCACTGTCTTGCAAGCCAAAACCCAGACACCTTCATGACATCAGCTGGGCTTGCTTGCCAAATTGTCACACTTAGGTTTGGTGACTGTTGATCTGCTGATGTCTATGTCTCATAAGATGGCTGAATAGTTTTCTATAATGGAAAAGAAAACAAGGAGGCTTAATCATGTTACAAAGCTCTGACAAATTATATAAGGTATATAAAAGGTCATAGTTTGATACACCAATGTTGAACCTATGCTTAAAGAAATAGAGTCATTATTCTGCACTCCATGGCAATTATAAAGACTGGCTTAAGAAAAATGTATGCCTAACCAGAGCTTTTGTTTTTTGCCTGTTATTCTGCGGTGCATCTAAAGAGATATTCTCTCAGGGGTCTGAGTCCCATCTCAACTTCCTAGCTATAAGGGTCTATTAGTCAGAATCCTCTAAAGAAACAGAAATGATAATATGAATATATATATATATATATATGAAATTGTTATAGCAGCTTATATTCTGTGATCAGATAGTCTAGAAATTGTTATCTCCCAGCAACAACAATAACAACAACAATAACAACATAATACCCAAAATCCTGTAGTTGTTCAGTCCACGAGGCTGGTTGTTTCAGTCTGTTAGAAGAAGTAGGTTCTAATGCCAGCAAAGGAATACCTCATCATCAGAACTTCCATTAAGAGTGAGGGAAACCAGGCAAAAAAGCTTCCTCCTTCCATATCTTTTTCTTTAAGCTGCCAAAAGTATGGCCTCAAATGATCCAATCAAGAAAAATCCCCCACAGCTGTGCCCAGATCTTTGGGTCTTAGTTGATTCTATATGTAATCAATTCAACAATCAAGCTTAGCCATCACAAAGGGAACATAAGGTCTTTGAATATACGGTCTCTTGAAAGGTGCAACTTGTGTTCTGAAAGAACCTAGTGGAGGACCTTGGGCTATTCTTGAAGATGCAGGGCTGCAGCCCACTGGACAGGCTCTAAGAGCATGCCTTGTAAGAGTCCCCCTCTCTCAAACAAGCACAAGCCCAGATTCTGCCCCACTCAACAAGAAGCAGCATAGAGAGTTGTCATAGCCTCTTCTCTGACAGCAGTCGGTGTACCCTCTAAGTGGGATTGGGGGAGTACTGAAGGGAGAGTTAGAGGAACATAGATAGACTTACTAAGATGCCAGCTTCTTGTTCCCAGAAATCATATTAGGGTTTGTGTATGCCTATGCTTCTGTTTTCCTTAATGCCAAGGAGCCAGTTCCCTCTACAAGCCACCCTTAATCCCTGCCACTGTTATGTCACACTTTTGCTTTTGTAGGCCCTGCTCCCATTGGAGTTTCTCAGGTCCAAGTCAAGGAGCCATGAGCTAGGATGGATAAGAGAAGATTTCAAAGTAGTCTTGGGTCATTTCTCCATGCAGCAGACTTGGTAGGCAGCCTTGTAATTTGTCTGGTAGTGGGAAGATGTTACAACTCCATTCACAGACCACTCCTTAGGAATTTGTGGATTTAAAGGTCTTTTTAAAGTTACTGTTACCTGTAGCAGGAATCTTAACAGCTCTTATTAATAAAATCAAACCTGGAGCCAGGTAGTGGGATGAATGCTGGAAGATCAGAGATGCAGAACAAGCCACAGCTACCTCACCTTGCCAGTTCCTCAGCTGATCCTATTTCCTCAGACTGGAAACTTCTGTGTCCTCATCCCAATGATTCTCAGTTGAACTGCTGTTCAAAGTCTAAAAGCTTAACCAGCCAAATGCTTCTAGTTTCTGGTCTTCACGCCTTATATATCTTTCTGTTTTCTATCATCACTCCCTGGGATTAAAGGCATGTGTTACCATGCCTGGCTGTTTCCAATGCGGCCTTGAACTCACAGAGATCCAGAGGGATTTCTGTCTCTGAAATGCTAGGATTAAAGGTGTGAGTGCCACCATTTTCTAGCCTCTGTATCTAGTGGCTGTCTGTTCTCTGACCCCAGATAAATTTATTAGGGTGCACAATACTTTGGGGAACACAATACCACCACAGTTACCAAAATGAAATTTTATACTGAAGATGCATATTTAAAATAGATATATAGAGAATTCTTTAAAAGGAGGATGTGGTATGTATACTCGGAGAATCCAACTAAACCACTAAGCAATCTGAAAAATATCAGGCCTGGAGGAACGTTCTATAGCCCAGGCAATTCTAAAGCATCTAAAATTCTCTACCTAGGTGAACCCTTCAGGGCAGGAAGCACGTTTGCTGATTTTTCCACTTCACTCACAGACCAGGTGTGACAAGAGCTTAGAAAAGGTCTGTTTCAGACAATCATATCACATAGATTCCATCAGAGCTGTAGGAAGACAGACAGAAACACTCAAGAGTGAAGTATTTAGAAACTTAGTGTTTCACCAGTCCTTAAGTGCTGAATGAGAAGATAGAGGTTAGTAAGATGACCCAGTGGCTAGAGGTACTTACTTAGCACACAAGGCAGGTGACCTGAGTTCAATCCCCAGAACCTACATAAAGGTAGGAGAAAACCAACATCCCAAAATTGTCCTCTGACGTCCCAATCTCCCCACCTCCCCAACACAATTTTTAAAAAAGAGGGTAGAAGCTTTGCTGGCAGAAGCTGGGCCAACAGAGACATGGAGAATGATGGCCAAGGAGCTAGAGCCAGTGGCAGTTTGCCTCTCAGGATGGAAGTATTCAAAGATTTACACAATTGACATGACATCCATGGATAGGTGAACAGATAAATGAATGGGTGGAGAGACATGAATGGGTGAACTGATGAATGAAAGGTTGGGTTGATAGGATAAATAGAAGATAGATGGTGAGAGGGGTGACAGAAGGATGGACATGGAAGGTAGAAGAAACAAAGGCAGAAAAGACCTTTCCATTTTGAGTGGAAAGGTCTGAGGGTAGAAGGATGGGGTAAAAAGAGGACTAGATGGGGGAATGGTAAAGTGATAGAAGCATAGTTGCACACAGGTAGGGGCAGGGTAAATCCCATCTCTCCACACTGACATGATGTTCCGCTCTGACATCCCACAGGGAGTTTCCTGGTCCCCTATGTCATCATGCTCATTGTAGAGGGGATGCCACTCTTGTACCTGGAGCTGGCTGTGGGACAACGCATGCGGCAGGGCAGCATCGGTGCCTGGAGGACCATCAGCCCCTACCTCAGTGGTGTCGGTATGTGGGATCCTTTTCAGTTCCTCTGACTCATGTGTTTCTGGGCATCACAGGTGTGTGGGGTGCTGTCCATAAGCAAGACCTGTGACTGGGTTAACTGACAGCCTAGGGAGGGCTACCATGGAACTTGGGCAGAGAGGGCCCTGAATTCTGACCCCCACATGGAGCCCCCCAAGGAAACTCCACCTCAGGGCATCTCCACTCTGGACCTCAGCTTGAGATTCTGTGAATGACTGGACGTAGCTGCCGGTCCCAGAAGCATTCATTCATTCCCAACCACCTACCATCTGGGGATGTACACAATTGCCCCTGCTTACTGTGTGCCTGATGCTGAGTATGGCCTATGACTGTGTAAGCTCATTTCATCCTCACCACACCACTTAGGGGCTTTGGGACACCATAAATGTTGCCAGAGTTTGGAATCCAAGGCATCTATGCATAGTAGGTGGCTTCATTTCCCACCGTAGCTTTTCAAGGTGACCTTCACTTGCTATCCTCTGCTATCTCAAGACATGGTTCACCTCCTCTGTAAAAGCTCAGGATCCAGGGCCATCAATGGCCACAAATATTATGGGTACCTTCCCAACCCAGAAAGGGGAGCAATTGTTCAGGAGTAAGGAGGGATCAGCTCTGTTTAATAGGAAAGAAAGCAGCTGAGTCCCTAAGGAGCACTGGCACCCACTTACTGGCCCAATTTCCCGGTGGTGGTGGTGGTGGTGGTGGTGGTGGTGATACTGATGTACTCCCACCAAGACCAAGGTCAGCAACTTAAAAACAGTCCTGAGTGCTGCTGTGGGGACTAGTCTTCAGCAGCTCAGGAACTGAAGGGGAGCTACAGAGTTGGTAGACTAGTTACTCAATTTGACTTTTCTGTCTGAGGGAGTAAAACTTAATTCACTGTGGCCAGCAAAAAAGGGAAACACACATGCACAGTTTTAGGGTCTATTCTCTCTCTTTTCCTTATTTCTTCTTACCTCTACCCAGATGTGTCCCTTCTGTGTCCTTATTTTCCCCTTACAGCTTATATACCCCAGCAGAATCTTTCAAGCTATATAAAAATTACAATGGGGTTACATTCTATTTTTAAGTGAATGATTACAATGAATACAAGTAAAAAATAACATGTTTCCCATATCCCTTACATGATTAAACATTTTACATGTTACAGGTAAAAAACAAATTATCCCCAAGAACCCAAATACATTCATGTCCAAGCAACTTGCTATAGATTAACAGAGTGTAAGAAAGCAAGGCATTTTTCTCAGCCAGTTCTTTTACTGGCAGGCTGTATTTTTATGGTTACAAAGAAAGAATCAATCATTTTATTATTTATCTTAAAAAGTACTCTTATAAAAAAAATTTAAAGGATCTCAAATCTAAACTTTTATATCTGAAAAACAATCAGTCAACTCTACTTTAAATCCTCATGGTGCATACCCATCCATCAACAGTTTTTTATATCAGGAAGCTGATGGAAGAAATAGATACAAGGAATTAATCATCACCTTTGATCACCAACCCATCCTAGCAAGAAAGGTATGTCAGCCAGCAATAGCCAGGCTGCCATTGCTTTTGTTCCCTGACCTCAATGAGTCCCTCAATCAACTATCAAAACTGTGTCTTTCTAAACTTTAAATTGTTCCCCAAGCTATTAATAGAAACACCTTAACCTAACCTTAAGTCATTATTTAAAGCTTTGTTTTAGCTATGAACCCAAGAACACATCTCCTAATATTAAGATTAAAAGAACTTGAGCTAGCCTAGCTTCTAGGACTTAATTGGTTTCCTTAATCATGAATATAAGCCACAGTGTACACGACTCCTCAAGAGAAACTCATAAGTCCTAGCTGCGTGACACATCCTTGTTCTTATTTTTCTATCCTCTACAGCCCCTGCTTTATCAGGGGCAAGAGCAACACTATATCCTGCCTTTGCCTATATTAATTTTCTCACTAAACTAACCTCTATATTATATTTGTTTAAAACCCTTATTCATCAAAATACTATTTAAACTAACACTATTATTGTATAAAATCATTGCTTCAGTTAAACAGTACAGCTTAAGAGGAAATCATCTTAATAATCCACAGGTAAAAATGCTCAGTAGAATGGGATATTTCCATGAATAATAACACTACATTAGAGGCAGTGGGCATCCCCCCTCCCCCATACCATTCATACTGTGATGTATACAAAAGAAAAATGGCATTGGCAAACATGTAAAGGCACAGCAGTAGCAAGAGACATTCTGGAGCTGAACCCCTCAGGGCCTTGTCTATTCGAGACTCACCATCAGTGCTTTGCATGCTGGTGCACTGAACACGAATTCCAGTGCCACCTGCTGCTCCTCTCACATGGCCACCAGCACCTGAGTACATGTGGAATGGCAAGCACTGGGAACAGTGCTCCTAAAGGCCAATGTCAGACCACTGCAGAGCAACCTGGGGTCACACTGTCTCTGTCCACAGTGCTACCCTAGGCCCCTCACAGGTCTAAGGCAGTGGGGCTGGTCTCCACAGTTCATGCCTCTGCCATTCTCCATCCCTCCTGATAACAGAGGTGTGAGTTTGTCCACAGTGACCTAGTCTAAAGGGAACAATTGTCATATCAGGCACATGAGTGACACTTTTCTCATGAGGTTTGTATCCTGTTTCTGCTGGGTGGTCTTCTCTTCTATAAAATGGGAAAAATACTGTTATAAAAATCAGATACACTGTGGTGGTTTGAATAAAAATGGCCCCCATAGGTTCATAGGGGGCACTATTTGAAAGAATTAGGAGGTGTGGCCTTGTTGGAGGAAGTGTGTCACTGGGGATAAGCTTTAGGGTTTCAAAAGCCCAAACCAGTCTCAGTGTCTTTCTCTTCATGCTGATTGAATCCAGAGGTAGAACTCTCAGCTACCATGTCTACCTGTGTGCCACCCTACTTCCTTCTGTGACAATAATGGACTAAACCTCTGAAACTGTATACAAGCCACAATTAAATGCTTTCTTTTATATGAGTTACCATGGTCAGGACCACTTTTCAGCAATAGAACACTAAGACACACATCAAGCATGGAGCCCAGGATCTAGCACTTAGATGTTAAAAAACATATGAGAAGTTGGGGAAGGAAGCCTTGGAAACAGGTCACAAATGTAAAGCCATGTTTTTAAAAATATGTAGGGGTGAGTATTCCTGCCCTGGGTGGTCCCATCATGTCTATCTTGGGATGCTTACAGGTGAGGCTACCACACCTGATTTTCAGTATGGCCTTCTTATTCCTTTCAGGCATTGCTAGCTTGGTGGTTTCCTTCTTGATCTCTGTGTACTACAATGTCATCAACACCTGGGCTATCTGGTACCTCTTCCACTCCTTCCAGGTGAGCAGAGGCCTAGTCATACCAGGAACAATAAGGGGAAAGGATTCAGGCCTCCAGGAGGAATGGAGAAGTTTGTGGGTTTATAACCAGAAGGGAGCCTGAGGGGAAGACATACTACCAATCATTCATTGGACTTCTGATTCTGATGTTCCACACTAAAGGGAGAGAAACTGCTCTAAAAACAAAGGATATGGGGGCAATTGGTAGCTGTCTGTGGGAACATCCAGGTAAGACCTGCAAAACAGCTCTCATACACACTAGTAAGGCCTGCTTGGAGCCAGGGTTTCATGGAATGAGTACCCTAGAGTGCAGGCCTGGCTCCTGGTGTTATGTAGAGTAGCCTTGCCCACTAGATAATGCCACTGGGCCCTGAGCTGTGTCCTATGAAATGTGGCCTTGAAGCCAATAGGTTGTTCAGACTTGTTTCTATTAGTGGGACATTTTTGTCCTGTAAATCTGACCTCATAGAACTCAGACCTGCAAAACAAGGCACTTATCTTAGAGCAGGCTTACTTCCACACCACCCACAACTCTGATCAGATTTCTTTCTTTCCCTCAGTCCCCTTTAGAACCTCTTTGAGCAGCTGGCCTTGAGTTATGATCAGACATTAACATTAAGTTAATTTGTTTTTAAGTGCCAAAGAACCCAGTTAAAACTACCTAAAACAGAAGAGGGTTTCACTGTCTCTACACTACATGGTCAAGGAATCTTAACTGCCAAGCTCGGGTACTGCTAATTACTGCTCAAAGGAAGTCACTAATGCCAGAGTCTCTGACTTGAGGGTTTCAATAGCTTCATGGCAATGGACCTCATCTCCTCCTTGTTTCACACTCATGGGATGAAATATCTGTCTATATTCTTAAAGGTGTCCTAATGATGAGTTGGCTTGGAGAAGTTGGAAGTGAGCTGTTTAATTGTTGCTTTCTCTGGCTTGTTCTAAGTTGAGGGGAGGGAAGAGAATCCATGAGTCATTAACAAGTCTTTTTTTTTTCAGTTAAAAATTTTTGTCTATGGGTGTTTTGTCTGCATGTATATCTGTGTACTACATTAGTATACTAGTATGTAATACTACTACACAGTATAAGAAAGCTAGCTAATCATAATCCTGTGAACAAACCAGCAAACAGTATTTCTTAACTGACTTCTGCTTCAAATTCCTTCTTGTGTTCCTGCCCTGACATTCTTCTGCCTAAGGTCAGAAAAGGACATCAGATCTTCTGAAACTGGAGTTACAAATGGTTGTTAGGGCCATGTGGATGCTATGTGGGTGCTGGGAATTGAACCTAGGTCATCTAGAAGTCGGTGTTCTTAACTGCTGAGCCAACTCTCTAGCCCCGTCATTAACAAGTTCTGACCATCCCAGCAGCGGTGCAAGAGCTTAGAGTTGAAGCTCCTGGCTTGGTTGCTGCAGTGATGCTGGATCAGTGTTCGCTTATTGCAGCTGGTCTGGTCGCTATCCAGATACTAGTAACGGTCTTCTAAATTTATAAGGGAGTGTAGTAGTCCTAAAAGCACCTGCAGAATTGCAATAAGAAGCAACTCTTATTAGTCAGCTTTACTAGATCAAAATATCATAGGCACTAATTTATAAAGAGGAAAGATTTGTTAATTCACAACTTGTCCTCTAGTAAAGATTAAGTTTAGCAGAATATCATGTCCTAAATATATATGGGAGGAAACAGCCACAATGAAACCAGAATAGAAAGCAAGAAACAGGGTTCCCCTTTGCTCCTTGGAAAGCCTACCCCAATACTTTCTTACTTGGCCCTGCCTCCTAAATATCCACAGCACCTCCTCATCTAAGGGAACACAGCCTCTTGGAGTGGAACTCTGGGGAATGGCCAACATCCAAACCAAACCAGTCATCCTCCATGCCATCCATATCCCCTGAAGACCTAAGTCCTTGTCAGCCTCAAAGGCTGCAGCCATTTGTCCTTGGGGGACCAGCTTCCTTCTCTTCCAAGATCCCTCTGCCAAGACTAGATCTGATCATCCCACCAAGCCCTTGACCTTCCCTTTACTTCTCTGTTGATTCTCAATTCATTCCAAAGGATCCCCTGCCGTGGTCTATTTGCCCACTGAATGGTAACCGCACAGGCTATGATGAGGAGTGTGAAAAGGCTTCATCAACACAGTACTTCTGGTACAGGAAAACACTCAACATTTCACCATCCATCCAGGAGAATGGAGGAGTGCAGTGGGAGCCAGCACTGTGCCTCACCCTGGCCTGGCTGATTGTCTATCTGTGCATCCTGAGAGGCACCGAATCAACCGGCAAGGTAGGCTAGGGAGCATGATAGTGCTGTGCCTGGATGGGTTTGGCCATGGACAGATGGGTGCTGCAGTAAGCTCTGCAAGTATTCACAGAGGGCCATGGAGAGAAAAGTGCCTGCTCTAATTACCTTTAACTATCAACTTGACAACAGCCCAGAGTCACCTAAGAAGGGAGTCACAGTTGAGGGGTTGCCCAAACCAAATTGGCCTATGGGCATGTCTGTAGGGTATTGCCTTATTATAATGTTTATTTTGAATCAAGTTTCTTTACTTGATTATTTTATCATCAGTATAAACATGCTAGTGTCCCCAAATCTCTAATTTATATATCATTATGTCAACAAGCTGACGATGGCCTTATTAATTGATATAAGGGGGCCCAGTCCACTGTGGATGGCACCATTCCCTGGTAGGTGGTCCTACACAGTATAAGAAAGCTAGCTAAGCATGATCCTGTGAACAAACCAGCAAACAGTATTTCTTATTGACTTCTGCTTCAAATTCCTTCTTGTGTTCCTGCCCTGACTTTTTTCAGTGATGCACCATGACCTAGAAGTATCAGCCAAATAAACCCTTTCCTTCTCTAAGTTGCTTTTGTTTGAAATGGTTTATTACAGCACAGAAAGGAGACTAGCATGGTGCCATAATAAACTGTGATATTTACAGAAAGCCATGGAGAAATGGATGCCATAGTAGATGAAGGATGTGTTCACAGAGGCTGAGGGGAAATTTAAAAGGCAAATATGGGGAGGATTATGCAAGATGTTTTGAGACTAAAGTCCTTGAACACAAGGACTGACAGCAAGGGACACCTTAATCCCTGACTGAACATAGTTACCAGGTAGACCTTCTTGACAAGTTTCAGGGTCCTTTTTATTTCTGGTATCTTTTGTGACAGTGACAATCAAGCGGTCATATATAAGAACCCTTCTTCCTAGCCTCCTGACTTTATTTACTTTTAGAGTTGATAAAAGTGACCCCATTTTTATCCTGAAAACCTTCAGACCTTGTAAAAGAATTTTAGTGCCTTTTCAAGATGTTACCAGCTATGGGCAAACTCCTAAGACATCTGACCCAAAGATTGTGCCATGATCCATGTAATTGCCATCTTCGTGGTGATGTAAGCAGGTGCTTTGCTCTATTTCCAGGTTAGCTGTGCTGTTCTCTGGTAGGGCACCATTAGGCTCTCTTGAATGAAGTTTTCTTTTATCTCTTGATTTTTAAGAGCTCACAGCATTTATATTATTGATTTAATTTAACATATTTTAAATTAAACATTTTATAAAAATGAAGATATATATTGATAATTTTGAGTGAACTTTTTTGCATACTGTTGCATAGCTATTTCCTAAAACTTGAGGCTGACTCCATTCCTGGGTTCCCACAGGTGGTCTACTTCACCGCATCAATGCCCTGCTTTGTGCTCATCATCTACCTGGTTCGGGGCCTCACACTCCATGGAGCCAACAATGGCCTGGTGTACATGTTCACACCTAAGGTATGGGAAGAAGTCCTGAGGGTGCTTTTGGTCCCTTTTAGTATGCCTGGAAGTAAAAAAAAACAGAGTACGAGGAAGGAAAAGCTGTAAGTAACCGAAGAGGATGATGTGAGCCCAAGGCTGGGCCAAGGGCTGTGGATACCTTATGGCACATGGACCCATCCTCAGACAGGTCATTCTCAACCCTGTGCACTCTAGAACATTAAATCCCCTATCCATTCCCACCTACACTTTCACTACCCCTAATGACTGATGCCAGTCCTTCCTTTCTGCCCTTTCTGCTCCACATCTCACCCAAAGTCCTGTCTAGATGCTCCACTGAGCTGATGACCACAGATGCCACTCCAGTCATTTCTTTCCCTTATCTGTCCCCATGCTTCCTTGGACCCTTTCCCTCCAAGTTGTGGTGATCCCTTCCTTAACTTTCTCTCTCCAGGCCAATGTTCTTCAATGGAAAATATGACACAATATTCATTTAGCAAATTTTGTGCCTGAAGACAAATGTCTGTAGAGCTCTTCCAGGGACTCCCTTAGTATGACAGCTCTCAGGCCTAGGCATCTTAAATCATTAGCCCCTAGCTTTGTGGGGTTTTTGGCATTTATCCAGAAATACAGGCAATCTGTAGTCTTCAATTCTTCATAACCTTTGCTGTCTTTGTGACCTCTGCTCCCTACTCTTACTTACTCTTTGGAACTCTTCAGCTGCCCTGTCTCTGCTGCTGCTTTAAAGATAGTGGTGGTGGTGGTGATGGATGTTGTCACCTTTCCTTCCACAATCTCTTCTTCCTGTTTCCCCTCCAACCCACTCTAATAATGACGAAGCAGATATTGCATGGCCTTTTCAGGAAAAACTGAACAAATGCTGTTCCTCCTAGAGAGGGCACCAAAAACACACCAAAGAAACAAGTCTGCCTAAGCCTAGCTTAGTGAAGCAATGAGTTTATTAGAGTCAGTTACAGGGGCATAGATGATTCAAAGGCAGTTGTATCACAGAAAAGCCCACCCCGTCATAGGCAATGATACACAAAGACTACATTCCCAGAGCATCCTGCACTTCTTATCTCTTATCTACAGGAGTTGTTCCCACTTAAATAATCTTAGGCCCTTATGAATCTGATAAATTTCAGGAGCCTCTTGAAATGTGTCAGTTTCATTAACTTCCTGAATCTTTGTTTTTGGGGGGAGGGGGGAGCGTTGAGACAAGGTTTCTCTGTTTGGCCATGGATTTCCTGGAACTCATTCTGTAGAGCAGGCTGGCCTTGAACTCACAGAGATCCACCTGACTCTGTCTCTTGAGTGCTGGGATTAAAGACATGTTCCACCACTGTCCAGCTAACTTCCTGAATCTTAACAAGCCATCTCCAGGAGGAAATGTTTCATTGGGAGGAAATAGCTACACAACAATCGGCAAGAAAACATACAAGAGAAGACTTTTACAAGGTCCAATGTTGCATAACCAGAGAACAACATAGCTAATTCAAAAATTGAGCCAAGCACCTGTATATAGCCAGAGAAAGAATGTATGTTTGCATCAATCATGATAATTATTGTACAATTGAAGTACTGTGTTTGCACCACTAACAGGCTGCCTCCCCCGAACAAAGGAGTAAATTTTTTATTTTATTTTATTTTTTTAGGGGTAAACTTTTTTAATGATTAATCTTTATTTTCTGGGCATTGGTGTTTTACCTGCATGTATGTCTGTTGAGGGTGTTAGATCCCCTGGAACTGGAGTTACAGTTATGAACTTCCAAGTGGGTGCAGGAAATTGAACCCAGGTACTCTGGAAGAGCAGCCAATGTTCTTAACTTCTGAGCCATCTCTCCATCCCCAACAGGCCTTCTTCTTGGCCAACAGGGAAAGTATTTTCCCTCTGGCATAGATAAAAATGACTGTTAGAATTTAGCCAAGGTTGTGATGGAAAACTGTTCATTGGAAACTGTTTTAAATCATTCAAGGTTTAAACAGTCCCTTCTAGGTTAGTGATATGCTTTAGCTGCAGTAGTTTTGAGGCAGTGTAGCCTCCTCAGAGCTTCCTTATAGTACACACAGCAGGTGAGCTAGCAGGAGAGCAATCTGGCTGGTTTGTTGGCTCTGGTGATATTTTGTATATACTCTAACAAATAAAGCTTGCAGGGGCTAGAGAGATGGCTCAGTGGTTGGGAGTGCTGGCTGCTCTTCCAGAGGATCTGGGCTCAAGTCCCAGCATCCACATGGCAGCTCACAACTGTCTATAACTCCTGTTCCAGGAGATCTGACACCCTCACACAGACATACATATAGGCAGAGCACCAATGTATATAAAATACAAATAAATAAATTGTTTAAAAAAATTAAGCTTGCCTGAAGATCAGAAAAGCAGAGCAGCCAGCCACTAGTTAGCCACAGAAGCCAGGCAGTGGTGGCACACACCTTTAATCCCAGCACTTCAGAGGCAGAGGTGGAGGCAGACAGATCTCTGTGAGTTCAAGGCCACCCTGGGCTACATAAGATTGATCCAGTCTAAAGGAGAAATAGAGCTAGGCAGAGGTGGCACACACCTTTGATCCCAGCACTTGGGATCTCATAACCTTTAATCCCTCAATAAGGAGGTGGAGACAGGAAGTGATATGGCTGGGCAGAGAGAGGAACATAAAGTGGGAGAGGACAGGAGCTCCCTCTCTTTTAGGCTGAGGAGTTGGTGAGGTGAGAGGTGGCTGTGGTTTATTCCTTTGTCTCTCTGATCTTTCAGCATTGACCCTGATATCTGGCTCCGGGTTTTTATTAAGACCAATTAGGATTTGTGCTACAGTTGGTTGATTGTCTCTACTAAAGAGAGAGAGAAAGAGAGAGAGAGAGAGAGAGAGGAATTTGGGAATGGCCTAGTATCTTTTAAATCAGTAATTAGATCATTCCAGTCTCTTAACATATTAGTTTATTTAAGCAAATAGTAAACATTAAAAAGTACCTATGATGAAAGTTTCTCACTAACATTAACAGTGATTTAAATGAACATTAGTTAGTGCTTTGACAATGTCTAACAGTGCTTTATTTACTCTTAAATTCCCTTGGGAGACGGGTAACTTTACCTGAGGTTTAGTAATATGGTTCACTTGCCAAGAAATATACTGCACATAGGCCAGTTCTGGAGAGCTGGGGAAGTTGGGAGGTAATTCTCTCCCTCTCTGGGCCTACTTCTCCTGGGAGGAGGAATCTTGGATTGGGACCTGGGAATCCTCAGTCCTATCCTTATTGGCCTTCTAGATTGAGCAGCTAGCCAACCCCAAGGCCTGGATCAATGCAGCCACGCAGATCTTCTTCTCACTGGGCTTAGGGTGTGGTGGCCTGATTGCCTTTGCCAGCTACAATGAACCCTCCAACAACTGCCAGAAGCATGCCATCATTGTGTCCATCATCAATAGTACTACTGCCATATTCTCCAGTATTGTGACATTCTCCATCTATGGCTTCAAGGCTACCTTCAACTATGAAAACTGCTTAAACAAGTGAGTCTAAGTTGTTCCTCAAAACCTTGGGCCTCAAGTGAGAAGGCAAGGCTCCAAAGCTCTGAGCTGAAAGGGTGACTGGGAAGGACTGGGTTCCCAAAAGTCAAGGGTTAGACTAAAGACACCAGTGTTGAGGTTTACAGTTTGAGGTGAGGTTCTCTTTTCTCAACTACATAATTGCTGCCTTTTACCAGCACTAGAAGCTGAGGATCCAAAAAGTTAAGGCCTGTCTTGCAGGGAATAGGCAGTTTAAGGTTGTCATTGCACTTAGTAGAAAGGGGCTTTCAGCAAAAATGCCAATGTCTTTGGTCCCATTCCCTATCTCAAGTGTAACCAAGACCTTTCTAGCCAAGTCTCAGAGACTACAGTTTACTGTCTTTGGCTTCCCTCAAAACAGAGGACCATCTTTCAGATGCTAAGATGTCCAGTAGTGTAGTCACTTACACAAGTAGCTATCTCTAAACTAGGACTGAAATTCATGGAAGTCACTGTACATTCAAATAACTTGTATATTTATATGAATTTAAATTGAAGTGATTCTAAGATTAATTGGTTATTCAGTGGCACAAGCCATATTTAACAATGTTACATTTCTACCACCCCATTTAGTTTCATCAGACAACACTGGCCCAGATATTAAACAGCCTCACTGTAGGGTCAGGGTTCTTGTCCTCATCTCTGCTCAGATGCACAGACACTCATAGTTGCCCTTCCTTACAAAGGGTTATTAGTCCAGAGTCCCTCTCCTCACTGAGATTCTCAGAGTTGTTAGGGCCAGTGGCCCCTTAATCATGAAGGTCAAGATGATGGTCTGCTCTGCAGGGTGATTCTGCTGCTGACCAATTCTTTTGACCTTGAAGATGGCTTTCTGACAGCCAGCAACCTGGAGGAGATGAAGGACTACCTGGCATCTACCTACCCAAGCAAATACAGTGAAGTGTTCCCACACATTAGAAACTGCAGCTTGGAATCAGAGCTGGACATGGTAAGAGGCCTGAAAAGGGTGGGGACTGCCTTTCTCCACACAGTTCATAATGACCTGCAAGAGCCTTCACACAGTCCATGAAGACAGGAAACTGGATTGTTTTCCCTGCAACAGTGGTATGAGAGACTGGAGTCCTGCTCTTCCAGCTGCTACTAGGAATCCTTTTCATTGGAAAGCTCCCCCAGTGTCTGAGTTTTCCCTCCTTTTCCTCAGCAATTTTGAAGTTTTAAAAACTTGGGAAAGGCAGAGAAATTCTCTCTCTCTCTCTCTCTCTCTCTCTCTCTCTCTCTCTCTCTCTCTCTCTCTCACACACACACACACACACACACACACACACACACATATTAAAAATAAATGCTACAAACCCTTGTCATTTGGAGATCTATCTATCTATCTATCTATCTATCTATCTATCTATCTATCTATATCTATCATTGAGTTGTATTCCCATGATTCCTATAGTTGGTTGAGGCAGGAGGAGTTTAATATGTGGTCACCCTGGGAGATATGGTGAGACTTTAAAGGGAAAAATGAAAGTCAGTCTCCTTTGTTACCTTCCCAACATTCTCTACTCATGCATAGGTAGGAACCTTGATTCTTACTACCATATATAGGCTAAGTGGCATCTATCTTAGCAGTGGTTTTGGAAGGTAGTTTCTCAGTCAACAGTTTAATTTTGATAAAATTCCTAAATAATGTGGGTGGAATCTCACTCATTCTGTGTGATATCTTGTTTTCATATAAATATACTCATCCCTCTTTCTAAAGACTTTTAAAAAGATTTGTCATTCAAATCACTCTTATTTTTCACAAAATTATTTCTGTTACACTAGGGGCTTTTAATTATTTTACTTTAAATTTAGCATTACTTTCACAAGTTTCATTAGGTTGAAATTCCTTAAGGGATTCTTAAGAGATTTTTATTAGAATTGTGTTAATTCTGTAAGGTAACTGTGAGGGAGGGTGGGAGTGGGGAGGATACTTAATTTCACTTGACTTGTGGCTTTTGATTGAAGAGTTTTCTCTCATTTACTTAGGTGTCAAGAGCAAGAGAGTAGGTATCTGTAGTTGTTCTAACAAAAGTTGTATTTTATTATGCTGACAGTCATTACACAAAATTCACACTCTTAAGTTCTTAACTACAGTCTTAAGCTTATCTCCCCAAGGCTGCTCACCTCTGCAACATATCTTAGCTGAAGATATGCGTCTAGTCTCATGGTAGTCTCTGGTTCAAGGGTCAGGATCATGGGGGAGATTCTCCAGCCACAGGGCAAACCACGGTGGCTTCTCTCCAGTGTCTCTAGCAGTTCTGAAGATGTACAGAACACTACTTTGCTCTTGGTCTCTGCTTAAAAACTATAAGTGGGCATTGTGGAGTTCTAATTATGGTTATCTTAAGTGATGTCATTAGGTTCTGGCTATCTGGTGCAGCCTTGAGTGTAGTGGGGTTCTTGACTAAGCTAGTTTTACATGTCTAAAAGGCATTTAAAAAAAAAAAACAAAAAACAACTGTTTATCACATTAGACCTTTCATATCACCCAACTATATTTTTCCATGAATATCTTAGAATATTTTATTATACTTAGATTGCCTAATTATTTCTCTTTTAAATAGTGTCTTTCCTATTTCTGCCACCTATTTTTATTGCAAAAGAAAAAGTTCTTCTGTGAATCTGGTTACAAGTCTCGATGAATTCTTATGAATTCCCGTATTTGTATGTGTCTTAATTTTCTTTTGCTGTGAAGAGACACCATGACCAGGGCAATTTATAAATGAGTTCACTGAGGCTCACAGTTCCAGAAAGTTAGAGTCTGTGATTATGGCAGGGTGCATAGTAGCAGGCAGGCAGGCATGACACAGGAGGAATGGCTGAGAGCTTCCATCTTGATCTACAGGCAAAAGGCAGTCAAGACTGAGCACTAACTGGGAATGGCATGGGGTTTTGAAACCCTACAGCCCACCCCCAGTGACACACCTCTTCCCATGAGGCCACACCTCCCAGTTCTTCACAAATAATTCTATCAACTGGAGACCAAGCATTCAAATATGAGGCTCTGGGGGCCATTTTCATTCATTCTGTGTTCCCTTTTCTCTCCTTTCATGTCAGCCAACAGAGGAAATGCTCCAAAGACATGTCCTGCCCAAGAGTATGGGGCCCAAGCAACCATGGACTGTGAACCCTTCCAATCTGTGAAGCAAAGTAAATCTTCCCTCCCTTCAGTTCTGTCAGTGATTTTGCTCACACTGATAAGAAAAGTAACTAACATAGTAGTTTCCATAAACAACAGAACCAACAAAACATATTCATAATATGGTAGTAGAATGAGACCTGCCCTCAGAGGCTCACATATTTCAATGTTTAGCTCCAGTTGGTATAACTTCTTGAGAAGGAGGTATAGTTTTGTTGGAGGTGTGTCACTGGGAGCAGGCTTTGAGGTTTCAAAACTGCATGCCATTCCCAGTTTGCTGTTGCTATGATTGATTGATAAATAAAACGCTGATTGGCCAGTAGCCAGGCAGGAAGGATAATGTAGGCAGGACAGAGAGAGGAGAATGCTGGGTGGAAGAAGGCAGAGTTTGGAGTTGCCAACTGCCAACATGTAAGATACCGGTAAGCTATGAGCCACATAGCAAGGTATAGATTTATAGAAATGGGTTAATTTAAGATATAAGAACTAGATAACAAGAAGCCTGCCATGGCCATACAGTTTATAAGTAATATAAGCATCTGAGTGATTATTTTCTAAGTGGGCTTGGCAGGTCTTGGAGAGAAACTCTCCAGCTACTGTTTGCTGCCTACCAAATCCTTCTGGATCAAGATGTTAGCTGTCAGCTACTGCTCCAGCACTATGCCTGCCTGCTTGCTGCCATGATAGTCATAGACCTTAACTCTCTGGAACTGTAAACTCCAAATTAAAAACTTTCTTTTATAAGTTGCCTTGATCATGGTGTTAAGTCACAATAGAAAAGTAACTAAGACTTTTGGTACTATGGAGTAGGCTGTAGTGACAGGACTGGCCATACTGTTGTTTGTTTGTTTGTTTTTTGAGGAATGTGGAAGACTGTGGAACTTTGGACTAAGAAAATGGTTGAACTTTGTAAGTAAGCGGGGCTCAATGGGCCATCCCATTAGAAGCTTGAAAGACAAATAGTGCTGAGAGATCGATGTGGACCATGGAGACCCAGCTCAAGAGGTTTCAGAGGGGAACAGTATTAGTAACTGGGCTAGAGACCATTCTTTTTTTTTTCTCCAAGTTGTAAACTTTTATTACAAATTAAAAATGAAGTTCTTAAAAATCTCAATGTGACCAGATATGAAACAATTTAAAAACCATCAAAGGTGTATTGAGAAAAACCAGACTTTAAAACACACACATTTGTCATTACCAAAAAGAGACATCTTTAGATAAAAATAAAAACCCCATGCTGCATAGATAAAGCAGATAGAGAAGCACTTAAGGTCTTCAGCTCCAATCTTTTATTTCTTATTGCTGGAATTTCATATTCATTTCTTCTTGTTGGATGACCAAACCTGATGATGATAGAGATGGTAAGCCGGTATTTGCTCAGCCTGGGGAGCAGGCGAATTCTCAGCTGTGGATTAGGGTTGAAGTTACGGCGGTACCGATGCTGAGGTGGCTGCTGACCTTGGTTCTCGTCTCCTTGATTTTCCTTGTCCTCTTCATTGCCATCCTCTCTAGGCTGACTTTGGCGAGGAGGGCCCCTGCAGAATCATGGTCTGTAACCCCATATACATTCTGTCTCACTGGTCTACCTTGCTCTCCCACATCCCGGTTGTCAGCACCCTCCATCACAGAAGGGTTGGAATACTGTGGCTGACGCCCATACAGTCTCCTCAAGTAGTAAGGTGGGAACCTTCGCCTGCTATAGGGCTGGTGTTGTTGGGCTTGACCTTCAGGAGCGCTTTCTGATCCCTCGTTCTTTTCCCCAATCTCACTATTCTGATAATTTTGCTGGTAATTGCCTGGAGGACCCCTACAACATGGATACATTGCGAAGGTACTACCTGGGGTTCTTCTTCTTTACGGCAGTTTGCTGTACAAATATGTCTTCCTTGGTGTCATTCCTGTTGATGAAACCATATCCATTCCTTACATTGAACCATTTTACTCTTCCCAAAACCTTAGTTGCAATGACCTTTGTGAGGCTGCCACTCCCTCCTGCCCATAGAGCCTTCTGAAATGATGTAACCTTTATTAAGAATTTTTTTCATTTGCGAGAGACAATGGACTCTGAATGTCCAGCCTTTTAGGACCCTGGGTAAATCTCAACTGGGTGAAAAAGGTCCCCTCACTTTCAAAAACTCTGCAGCAATAATAAGAATGACACATATATCTTATTATTTAAAGTTGTATGCATAACCAGCACCATTGGTATGTCATTAAACTGATCTGTATTATATCAATTGGGTTACTATAACAAAATGTTGGCGATTGGGTGGCTAAACCAACAGATACTTATTTTTCATACTTCTGAAGATTGGTTTCTGGTGAAGGTTTGCTTCCAGATCAATGTTTATTACTCTGTTGTCTTACTGAACTAGGATGCTACTTTTTAAGCCTTACTTAGTGACCCCCTAAAGGCCTTGCCTGAATGCAGTCACTTTGAGGGTAGAAGTTTCAACATTAAGAATTCAGTCCAGCCAGTGGTGGTGGCTCATGCCTTAAATCCCAGAACTCAAGAGGCAGGCAGCTGAGTTTAAGGCCAGCCTGCTCTACAGAGTGAGTTCCAGGACAGCCAGGGCTGTTACATAGAGAAACCCCAGCTCAAAAAACTAAACCAAACAAAAAAATCCATAGCACTTCTGAATCTGACAAATATATCCATCCTCAAAGAGGGATGTTCTAGATGTTTGTCATTCTTGCTCATGGTGACTCCACCTGCCTGAGGCTTTGTAAACCCTTATATGTGAATTCATGGCTTCATTTCTAGCAGTCCTGTGGGTAGTCTAAACTCACCCACTCAGGAGCCTTCACTGGTGTCAAAAGGGATTTGACTTTAAGCAGAACTAGTAGGCTTGGGGCTGGAGAGATGGCTTAGAGATTAAGAGCACTTAGCTGTTCTGCCAGAGGTTCTAAGTTCAATTCCCAGCAACCACATGGTGACTCACAACCATCTATAATAGAATCTGATGCCCTCCTCTGGCATGCAGGTATACATGCAGAGAACTCACACATAAAATATAAAAAGCAGGTCACCAACACAGGCAGGTAATCACCAAGCAACCCTGCCAAAGTATCCCCACATTTCCTCATTCCTGGCATTGGAAACAAAGATCCAAATACGATTTTGATTTTGTAATATTTTATCTAAAATGTAAGTTGGGGCAGGAAGGGGAATGCAGGGTTCTGTACTGAGAGAAAGTTCATCACATTTTGTGTATGTACTAGTCAGTCCAGGTGAGCCTCGGGAGCTGAGGTAAAGAGCAGATTCATTATGTGCCCAGCTCCAAGGTCCACGCAACACTGAACATGTGTAAAAAGACTATCAAGGTATGTAACTAGTATCATTTTACCATTTGCAGGCTGTCCAGGGCACAGGCCTGGCCTTTATTGTCTATACTGAGGCCATTAAAAACATGGACGTGTCCCAGCTGTGGTCAGTGCTCTACTTCTTCATGCTGCTGACAATGGGTATGGGAAGCATGGTAGGGACAGGAACGGCCATCCTCACCGCTCTGACTGACAGCAAGGTCATCTCCAGCTACCTGCCCAAGGAGGCCATTTCAGGTCAGGACACCAGGCAGCGGAGGCAAGGGCTTGGGTGGGTAGGGAAATGCAAAACAAATAGTGGAGGGGCTTCCTTAGGAGCCATGTGCTTCTAAGGAAACTCCATAAGGACTGTAGGAGTCTAGCTGTGTTCCTGCAACAGTGTGCTACTCAGTCCTAGGAGCTAGACTAAGAACTCACCATCCCAGGAATATGAAGCAGTCAGCCTACCCTTGGGAAAAGGTGACAACTCCCCAGCCCACACTCAAAGGTCTCCAGTCTTTGAGAGCCTACATCTGTTTTAGTTTTAATCAAAGGATAACAGTTATCAACTGTCCATTTCCTAAAGTAAGCATATGACCTGTTCCCACACCAGAAGGAGCTCTTTCCACATACTCTCCAGGCAACAAGTACCCAATAGATCACCCTGTTCTGACTTCTAATGCTACTAGTTTTTGTGTGTTCCTGAAAGTCAATGGGAAGGATAATCTGGACCTGCTGTCGACACTCAAAACCTGTCAGCAAGCAGCACTATGGGCCTGTTAGCAGTTGTCAGTCCCTGACCCTGTCTGATACATCATTGTAACATACTACTTCTTTATGCATCTTGACTGTGTAAGGCTATTAGCAAAGGAACTAGCCTTTCCCATAGTAGCTACTCATTAACTTCACTATCATCCTACCCAAGCAGGGGTCATGAGGACTCTATAGCCAGCCACCTCTACCTCTGATAATTCTGTAACTCCACATCCAGGATGAGTAAAACAAAGCTCCATCCAGTCTTCATGTTCTGACAACCCACTGGAAGATACACCATCTTAACTTAGCACTTGGCATCCTCCCTGAGCTGACATCCCCTGCAGAGCAGCTCCTACAGCTCATATGAGTGAGCCAATCCTTCAAAGTACACATAGGACCTGTGGCTCCTGCTCAATATAACATGGGGTGAGAGGTAGGGAGATCAAGAGTAGTTTTGTGTTCTAGGTCTGGTGTGCCTCATCAACTGTGCCATTGGTATGGTGTTCACCATGGAGGCTGGGACCTATTGGTTTGACATATTCAATGACTATGCAGCCACGCTGTCCCTGCTGTTCATTGTGCTGGTAGAGACCATAGCTGTATGCTATGTGTATGGGCTAAAGAGGTAAGGAGACCCCAAACCCTGCCTCCTATGTGAGGCAGATAAGCTGCAGGGCCACACATAAGAAAATGATCTCTCTTTAATAGGCACATTTCTTATAGAGGCCTCTTTGCCCTCAGATTTCAGCTATCTCTTGCTTTCTGTTTGCCTGTATCCAACAGCTTCTATTTTCTATTTTTCACTTTTTATTATGGCATGCTTTCTGGTCAAGGACTCAGCCTCCACGCCTAGATACTGACCAGGGTTCTTGGAAGCCCTAATGCTGGTGGATGATCAAAGTCTAGTTAGAAATTTTGGCTTAATAGATATTCCTGGTTCCCTGTCCAACACTGTCCATCAGCCTTCCAGGTGATGGCATGTGCATCTGGGGCCCAATGAAATGAGGACTATAGGACCTCCTTCACTTGGTATCGGCTAAAGTCTGGGACAAAGTGCAATAATTGATATTTCTAGCACTTTCCTTGGTGTTCTGAGGACCACCTGTCTGAGAACCACCAGTCTAGGACCTTGCTCTAGTCATCCTGCAAGTAGAGGAAGAAAGAACCCTTCAAAACTTACCTGCTCTTCCACGCCAAGGCCAAGCCCTTCCAGACACAAAGTGACTGCTCTGAGACCATCTCTAGGAGGCACTAGAGAATACTTGGAACCATCACTAATGGATAGAGTGGGTGGGCAGACACAATGTCACCCTAGCCTTGTGGACTGAGAGGATTGGCATTCCCCTCCCTCCCCCATGGACCCTGATCCCACCTTCTCTGGGAACTAGCCTCTGGTCCACATCTGGAGATCTCTGAAGGCCAGCACCAGGGAGGTATCCCATGACCCATTCTTTATTGGTCATACTCCCTCAGGCAGCTTCAGCCCATTTCCCTTCACCTCAATACCTCCCCCAGGAAAGGATCAGATGGGTTTGGGGGCACATTCAAACATCATTAGTAACCAAACAGCATCTTCCTAAAGGGCAGAGGATATGCAAACTGGAGCCCCTCCCACCAGAGCATGAATAAACCTAGGCTCTCTCTCTCCTTGTGGTCCAAACAGATTTGAAAGTGACCTTCAGGCTATGACTGGCCGCACCCTCAGCTGGTACTGGAAGGCCATGTGGGCATTTGTGAGTCCACTGCTCATCATCAGCCTCTTTGCCTTCTACCTGAGTGACTATATCCTCACAGGAACGCTACAGTACCAAGCCTGGGATGCCACTCAGGTACCTGATATTCCTGCAGGGATGGGGAATAAGGGCAGAGCCCATGATATCACTTCAGAACACAGGAAATCATTGCTGTGGTGTGGGAAGGTTACAGGTGATAGCATGGGAAACATCAAGATGTTTCACAGACGCTCAGTCCAGTACAGCAGAACTGGGCTGTGAGTTTTTAACCATGATCCATGTAGAGAGTAAGAGTCACCTACAGCATCCCAGTGGATCTTTTCCTTGATAGGGAGGACACATTGTAGAGGTGCTGGTTTTTCCTTCAAAGGAGCTTCACATGTTGAAATGGCTCCAGAGGTAAAGAGAAAAGGTGAGAGCAATTTCAGGACACACCTGCTGCATGTGAAGTGCTGATCTACAGGCCCACTCACCCAAATGTTACTTTATTATACCACTGACCAAACCCTGGCATAATGCAGGGAGGAAAGACTTGGGTCATAGTTCCAGAGGGGTCACATTTTTGGCTTGGGCAGAATATCACTGTAACAAGAGTGTGAGGTAGAGGTTTTTCTTCACTCCCTCATGGCTAGAAAACAGAGTGGAAGCTTTCAGAGACCAACCCAATAACCCAAGGAACAGCCCCCACCCCCAATTTCTGACTTCCTCACCTAGCTCCTACTTCAAGTAGAACCACACAGCTACAGAAGGCAGGCACCTGAGTTTGTGGGGGAAGTATTTCATGTTCAGATGTTCAAACCTAAATACCAGCTCACACCATTTCTCTTCCTTTTTTGGAATGGAGGCTGGAGTAATTCTTAGACTAGTGAAGGTTTCTCCTCTCTCTCTTACAGGGCCACATGGTGACCAAGGATTACCCTACATATGCACTAGCTGTCATTGGGCTTCTGGTAGCCTCCTCTACCGTGTGCATCCCTCTGGTAGCCCTGGGAACTTTTGTCACACGCCACTTCAAGAGCAGAGCAAACTTTCCTATGGCCTGAAAAGTGGACCTCATAGACCCATTGTTAGTCACTCAGTTTCATAGCTACTCATATAGTAGACATTCTCCAGTTACTTTTTAAAGCCAGAAGTACTTTCTGCTTTCTGAATCTGCAAAGAAAATTTAATTCTCTGTATCATAGGCTATTATAAACCTAACTTTGGCCATAAATACTACAGGCTTTATTTTCTATCTTCCATAATGTATACTTTTTTTTTTTTTTGCCAGAATTTATACCCTTTTGTATTATATATTCAACTCATAGTAGATATAATTTTCATCACTTAGACCTTTAGCTTTCATTCTAGAGATATCAAATATTTACATACCACCATTAAATGAGATACTGGATTACAAATTTACCTCTATCATTGCTTTTTTTGTTGCGACAGAGTCTTGATCTTTATGTATCCCAGGTTGAGTCTGCACCTTTGCATCTTAGGCTAGGCTAGAATCTGATCCTCAGTCACAGCCTCCCTATGCTGACACAAATGGCCATTTGCTACCAAGCCAGGCATATACTTTTTATAACAGTAATTATCCTCTTGTTTCTGTTTGAACTATTCCTTAGCAAAGTGAATGGGGAGGGTGTAGGTATGAGTCTCAAGGAGCAGTCAGTACTAGACTGGGCTCAAATACACAATCCTCTTACTTCACCTCCACCCCAGTGCTTGGATTACAGGCATGGCCTACTACACCTGACCTTTCAGTATTTCTTGCAGGCTATTTTAATGATTAATTTCCTCGGCTTTTTCTTGTCTATAAAAGTGTTTAGCTTCATCGCTGAAGTGTAAATTTACTGGACATGGTATTCTTGACTGGTGGGTTTCTTTCTTTTAGTAGTTTGAATGTATTTATAATTCCATTTATTTATAGTCTAATGGATATCCCCTTATATGTGACTTGACTCTTGCTCCTTGGTAATAGACGAGGGGGAAAATAATGATCTGTAAACAAACAATATGAAACAGAAGTGTAGGATGAAAATCTAGAGAGCACAATATAACCATACTGAGATTTTTTTAAACTAAATTTGATTTTGCTCTTAACAAACTGTGAGATGATACAGTAATGTGTTCTAGTGTACTTTACTTTTACTGCATATCCCCTAATACTGTGTTGTAAACCTCAAATATGATAAATTCTATTTTAAAAAAATTAGGTGTGTGTGGTGATGTTTTGTTTGTGATCTAAAAAAATAAAGCTTGCCTGAAGATCAGAGTGCAGAGCTAAGCCACTAGTTAGCCATAGAGGCCAGGCGGTGGTTGACACATACCATACCTTTAATCCCAGCACTGGGGAGGTAGACAGAGGGATCTCTGTGAGTTCAAGGCCACCCTGGGCTACACAAGACTGATCCAGTCTAAAAGAGAAACAGAGCCAGGCAGTGGTGGCACACACCTTTAGTCCCAACACTTGGGAGGAGGAAGCAGAAAGATCAGGAGTTGAAGGGCTACATGTGATTGATCCCATGTCTATAATCCCTGCAATAAGGAGGTAGAGACAGGAAGTGATATGGCTGTGCAGAGAGAGAACTATAATGTGGGAGGAGACAGGAGCTCAATCCCTTTTCAGGCTGAGGAGTTGGCGAGTTAAGAAGTGGTGACTGTGACTAGCTACTCAACTTCTCTGATCTTTCAGCATTTACCCCTATATCTGACTCCAGGGTTTTTTTTTTTTTTTTTTTTTTTTTTTTGGTTTTGTTTTTGAGCTGAGGATCGAACCCAGGGCCTTGCGCTTGGAGTGAGCACTCTACCACTGAGCTAAATCCCCAACCCCAGGTTTTTATTATTAAGACCAATTAGGATTTGTGCTACAGGTGTGAGGAGATGAAGTCCTTGGAAACATATATATCCCTCACAAGGACCTTCCTCCATGTGCACCCTTCTTTTCATCACTGGATACTAGCTTTAAAGGTCAGTCTTAAAGATAATTATATGTCTTAAAAGACTTGCACTTCAATGTAACTGTCTTTCTTAGGAGATCAAATCTGTGCAATCTCTTTCTAACTGACAAGACACCCACATGTTACAGGGTGACTGCTTTGCATCAGTTAAAGTTTTTAGATACATGACGTGATGAATGAAAATGTCAGAAGGCATTAAACCTTTTAGTTACTTGTCATACCTGCATTTTGCTGGCGTTCTTCAAGTACATGCACACTCATGTGTGTGTACAACAACTCTTAATTGAGAATTGAATAGACTAGCCTTGGAGTTGAAAATCACAAACTCTAGAGTACTCACTACCCTAGCCTTGCCCAAAATGAATTCCACAGGAAAATCATGTGATGTTCAATGAATAAGACTGCACTGGCTAAAAAACTTGGTGCTGCTGTTGTATAGCATATACCCTCTCTAGGAGTCACTTTTCAAACCTCTCAAAGTCCTAGAGTTTAGACAACATTTTAACTTTATTTAAACCAATGTCTCCGACAGTTCTTGTCACAGATCCCTGGATTTAAAAAGAAAAAAAAATGTGTAAGAAAGTTCCTATTAATCCAATGCACTTACGAAAAGTGAATTCTGACAATTCAGGTTTCGCTGAATAGTCTGAGGAAACTGTAAGACTCATGTGAGAGGCCCAAGATGTGGCTACACCAAGAAAGGCTCTCAGCAATGACAACATACATGAACAGAAGAGAAAGCCCCCCAGACACCAACAAACAGAGGAAAACTCGGCATTCAAACCAGCAGGGGAGGGCTACAACATTCTCAGTAAGCAGCTAAGCTTAATGACATTCTGCACTGCCCCTCAAGGGTAGGAGAACATTCCCTGGCCTCAGTAACTTCTGATTTGGTTATTTTATCACTTTTGACCAATGAAATACAAGCAAGAGAGGCTGTCATTTTTGAGCAGAGGCTTCTCTTCCTTCTGTCTGAAAAGAGGCCAGCGTCATCACTGTGAGAGCCAACGTCAAGCCAAGGAGCAGGGCTGCAACCAACTGCAGAGTGCACAGGAAGAGGAAAAAGAAACCTTTTAAATTAAACAAACAAACAAACAAACAAAAACCAGTTGGCCTCTCAATTGTCAGTCTATAACCCCGAAGTGACTATGGATAGAACGTGATCTAAAAGTGATAATTGTCAAAACTTGTCCTTGGATGTGAGCTAGGAAAGCAATATGGTTATTTACTGTATCAGAGAACAGGAAGACAAGCTACAACAAATGATTCCCTTCCAGAACACAATTTCAACAAATCCACAGGAAACAAGTAAAAGACCACAACAGGCTCCACACAAGACCCATATACAATTAAAACCAAAACTATGAAAAGATGTTCAATTCTCAGAGAAATGCCAGAATGAGATGCTATTTCATACTGCATTGACAAAAAAATGTATTATGATAGTATCCCAGGAATATATGTATTGTAACACAAGCAACAATTAAGAGAGACATGGATTCCAGATATAACCACTGATATGAGGACTGAGTTCAAAGGATCCATAAATATACCTACACAAAAATTTTATAAAATTCAAACAGACAAAAAAACAACCACCCACAACAAAAAGATGAAAGAAAAACAGTCAGATATGCTGGAACAGGCTCATAATCCCAGCACTTAGGAGGCAGGAGAATAACAGGTTTGGAGACAATCTGGACTATATAGTGAGACACTGTCTTAAACAAGAACTACAAAAGTAAAAAGGGGGTGGAGAGCTGGAGCAATGGCTCATGAGTGACAACACTTACTATGCAAGCATGACGACCAGAGACAGCATCCCGGTGGTCATACATGTAACTGTCACACCAGTGAGAGACCCTCACAAAGAAAGTGGAAGGTGATAGCAGGCCACCTCACATCCTTCTCTGGCCCCCTTCTGTACACACATAAGGTACATGCATACATATACACAATCACACACAAAGGGAAGCTAGAGCTGGACAGATGACTCAGTGGGTAAGGGTACTTGCTACTCTTGCAATGGATCCAGATTTAGTTCCCATCACCCACATGGTCACAACTGTCCCTAACTCCAGGTACTTCAACACACTCTTTTAGCCTCTATAGGTACCAGGCGTGCATATGGAGCACATACGTGCAGGTAACACACAAAATAAAAATAAATTGGGGGGAGGGAGTGCACTAGTGCTCACCTCAGTCAGAATGCCAGCAGTATATGGCATACCAGCAAACCCTTTTTTTCCAGTCTCTCACCTTCCCTTTTGAGCTAACCTGCTATGCAGCATTCAATCAGCTCACCTCTGTCCTGGTTAAGTTATACCTTCTCCAAAAAGCCCCAATTACTTCCAACTTACTTGCCCTCTACTTCCCTGATTTTCTACTGACCACAGGTCATATGCTTTCTATACCCTCCCAAAAGATCACCATCTCCTGACACTAATGTTTATGTGTAATCCCTTCCCCTTGAATGAGCTAGAGCCACTGACTTCTAGTGCAAAGGATACAGTAAAAGTGAAGGGTAACACTTCCATCCTGATCGCAGATTCAATATTGTTGGCTATGATGTAAAAATTGTCTGAAGAGAATGGATGGCTTTCAGTCCAGAGTCAACATGGATATTCAACCCAACAAGCATGGGAAGAACTGAATCATGAAAGCAGATCCTGCCTGCTTTCAGTAGAATCTTAAATGTGGCCTTGCGGAATGCCCTGAAGCAGAGAGACTGAGACAATAAGTACAAGCGATCATGAACTGCTTCACGCCACTAAGTGTGGGAACAACTTGTTACAGTGATAGGTTAACTAACACGAGGAGGCCATTCAGAACTGGTCTATCTTCTCTCACAGTGAACGAACAGTACATTCAAATTACCTACCACAATTTGTTGAAGTTACTTCACTAAGAACCTGGGGAATTAAGGGAATATGGAAATAAATCTTTAAAGCATTAAAGCATACACACACATATTATGTACATATAAAAATATTGTACATATGTACAAAGCATACACACATATGTAGATGTGTAAACAAATGTACATTGTGTGTACATATCTTGGATGCCATTTTCAAGGAAATTCATCTTACTTCCCACATAAGCAAGGACTTCCTAAATCAAGGTGTTTACTCAGTATTTCCTTAGGCTCATGTATCACAAGCAGGCTTCAAACTCACTATGTAGCTGAGGATAACCTTGACCTGATTTTCCTGCCTCCACCTCCCATGTGCTGGGATTATAGGTGTAGGCTACCATGCCAGGTCTTAGAGTCCTGAGGATCATGCCCAGGGTTTCATGCATACTAGGTAAGTGCTCTACCAACAGGGCTACATCCCCAGCCCTGAAAATACTTTTCAGTATGTACTATTTTCCCATTCATCAGTTGCAACCTGTATTATTTATCCACCCATACTTCCTTATCACCCTGCAACCTATATCACTTTGAAACAAATCATAATTTGGAAGTGGAGATACTCTATGGACATTAAACCTCAGTAAATGTTATATATTACTAAATGTTGCCTTAGCTTTAGCTGTAAAAAATAATAAAGATATAAAAATGTCTTAGGTGATCATCACCGGTAAAGTTTAGATGCTATTGGTTTTCTTGTTTACTCATGACTAGTATTTCTATAATGATCAAACATTGCTTTAAGATAGAAAAATACCACCTCTGACAAAAATACAGAAACACCAACAGTAATTAGAAAAGAATATGGCATTTTATTTTTGCATATGGATGTACAGTACATGAATTAAAATCACTGCAGGGCTCTGAAACATTGATCATTTGCAGCCTAACCCACTGACATTAGTCCTTGTAAAGTAGCCACATTAGTGGTTCAGATTTGGTGTCTGCTGTAGCTGTTGACATGAAGTGCTTACTGTGAAATGCCCAGTAATATTTAAATAATACACTATAGTAGACATAGGCTGGGCTTCAATATTCCATCTTTGGAACAAATTATGCTTATTTACATGTCAGGATAGGTGGCTCTATTTACTTATCCTACTGTGAGTTTTAATGACTGATTTTACGCTACACAGGATTTTCCCAGAGTTTCTAAAAGCAATAACTCTTATTGTTTATAAAAGATAATGTTGAAAAAAGGTAATGTTAAAATAAAGGCGCTTTTAGAAATATTTAAGGACAACATAAGTTATTATTATTAGAAAAAAACTCTACAGATTTTTAAGCAAAACACTGATGTACCATAGCAGTGTTTAACTGAATTATTTTAAGATAGTGTAATGATACTACCTTATATACTGTTCTAATATCTAAACCTCATAATTACAATTTTAATATATAACCTGCCTTACAATTACAACTATGCACAGTTTCTGAAGCGCAGTTTTCAATCTGTTTTATGCATAAATTAAAGTTGGTCCTTGATTTGAAGAACTATGGCTACCTGGAAGCACTAAATTTCAGACACTTATTGACAGCCAACAAAAACCTTGACAAAGTGATAAAGCAAGAGTACCATGCATGGTAAAGCAGTTGCTGCCCCACGTGTGAATCAAGTCTAGCACAAGACCTTCTCTGAGGTCTGCATGTATCAATGAGTAACCAAAAAAAAAAAGGGGGGGGGTGTTCCACAAGATATGGGAGGAAGCAGCCGGCCAGTCTAGTGTACTTTCCACAATAGAGCAGTTCTTAAAAAGAGGCAACTCTGGACCCTTAGCATAAGAGACACACTTTACATTCTTTGATTTCATTTACACCTTTTAAAAAAGATAAAATATATCTGAACTTTTCATGACATTTAGGCTGCTGGGGCATTAAAAAAGCTCAAGCTGGCTGAAGCCAAGAGGCAGCTACTAGAAACTTCAACAACTCTAGATCCCATTCTCCTCTTCCTTCCTGTGAAATTACAACTTACTAAACTACTTGAAAGAGACATTCTATAAACATAGTAGGATTAGCATATTATTAAACTTCTAAGAAAAGTCCAAAGATATATGGAAATATGCTTGCTAACAGTGGCTGCTTTACAATGACAAAAGTGAAACAGAGCTAGAAAAATAATTTTACTGTCTTAAATAATGAAAGAAATTAAAATTTTAAAATATATTACTTATCTGTGAACTTCTGATTAACTTGACAGTGATAGATTTCTTCTGATCTGTGAGCTGAATTTAAGCTACATTTGAATTACAGTACAGCTTCAAATTATAAATATAATCATCCCAACAGTAAAGAGATCACTGAAGCAGTAATACAGATCAATCCTAAGCCATCACCCAGCCCAGACCACAAGAGGTGCTTTTGGATAAATGCTTTAAGAAGATCTTGGGACTGATGTGGAAAGCAGGTCAGTAAAGACTCCAGTTCTGCATCATGGAATCTTCCAAGCCAAGCCGCTTTCCACAAACACAAATTCAGTCTATCTTTTCTTTCTGGACCAATCTAGGAGCATCAACAAAATCTTTGCCATTGTAAAGAATAATAAAAAATGTTCCAATGCTTGCAACTCCCCAGAAGAGGACATATGCCAGTGTTTCTGTCCACGTGTCACCTGTTGGTATTAAAAAGAGATAATGCATTTGTTGATGCCAGATCTAGTTGTTAGTTGTATAGCACAACTTCACACTAAAGTTTACTAACATGTCCACAGGAAAAAAATTATAAGAACCTCTTAAGGTTTAAACCATGGGTCTTAACTCTTCAAGGTTTGATGAACCATCAGCTGTGAAACCCTAAGAACTTGTTACCTCTGTGGCAAGTTCCCAGCAATACTGAGGCTACTGACCAGAGGCCACACTGTTAGAACTGGACTACTTTCTTTCAAACTACCACATAAATCATAATTATCATTGAGACTAAATGCTTTACTAGCACAAGAAACTACTAATAGCTTAATTAATCATAGTTCTATGATCAATGTGATATTATCAAAATACCTATAAAACACATGCTACAGAATGTGTATTTTTAAAAAGTTACATGTTTAAATTAACTGTATAAATCATAACATTTTAACTGCATTTAACACAACTCTGCTGGTTGAGTTTATGAAGGATAGCAACACCCATGGAGCAAAGACCTATTTTGTTTTTCTCTTTGAAGAGCTGAGCCTTGGCTCACTTCTCTACTGCATCTACTGGCCTCAACTGTAGAGAAACACATGTAGAGTCAAATGGCAGTAAGATCATTCAAGGGAAGGATGCCACTTCTAGACTTCCTACCACATCAGAGGTTGCAGTGCATTTATGTTCCTTCTCAAAAACCACAGCAAGGGCTATTCCTATCACCATGCATTACCTAACAGGTACTATACACAGAATTCAATATATATATATATATTTTACTTAAAAATATTCCTAAATTTGCAACATTATCACTTTTCATAGACGAGTCTTAAAAGCTGTTGTGCAGAAGGCAAGTTATTGTTTGTTTGGGGATTTGTCCTGGTTTGATTTCTACTGCTGTGATAAATATCATAACCAAAAGAACCTGGGAAAGCAAAGGCTTTATCTGGTCTACATTTTACAGTCCATCACTGAAGGAAGCCAGGACAGAACTCAAGGCAGAAACTGAAAGAGACCATGGAGGAATGGTCCTTAATAGCTTGCTCTCCATGGCTTGCTCAGTTTGCATTATTATACAACCCAGGACTGCCTGCCCAGGGATGGCACTGTCTACAGTGTGCTAGGCTATCCCATATCAATCATTAATCCAGAAAATGCCCTATAGACTTGCCTATAAGCCAATCTTATGGAGGCATTTTCTCAAGTGATGTTCCCTCTTCCCAGATGCCTCTAGCATGAATCAAGGTGGGAAGAAAAAGAACCACCCTAACCAGGACAGGACTGAATCAGGGCCTCAGGCATGCTAGGTAAGCGCTGGGCCACTGTGCTGCTTCCCAGGCCAAGAGGGAAGCTTCCGACAAGCTACTGCACACTTCCCAGAGGAATCCTCCACGTCACTCAGGTCAAGATCTTGGGATTAACTTTTCTTATCCCTCCAGAAGTACTTTAACCAGTCGTGAGCATAGAAAACAAAACAAAACTCATCTAATGGAGTGACTTTCAGGAAATGGGCACCACAGGCCAGTGTTTCTTAAGACACAAGTCAGAGGATCCAGGGAGTGACCGAAACCAGTTGTTGGCCTCTGAACAACCAGCACATGCTGACTAGATTTGTCCTTTTTTCTTTCCCACTATAAAACCTGACAGAGAATCACAATCATTACTGTAAGCAATTCCTATACCCTTATCCTGTTTTCACTGAGGTAAGAATGGGTTTTACAGTTTTAGAAGGTCAAAGAATATACTACAGAGACAACATGAAATAGATAAAGACAAAAATATTTACTGTCTGGCTCTTTACACAAGTTTACTAACTAGGATGGCAAGTTACTATGGCTTCTCCCCTATAGTCAACAAATTCTAGTACTGTATCAAACTATGTGGTGACTGTTTATAGTGCTAAACTCTGTGGAGGACAGAGATGCATGGCACTGATCCTCCTCTTAAGAAGTGCATACTGATGATATTAGAGACTAAGGTGGTGGTTGTAGGATGCCAATCTCTAATTCAGAAAACACCTGGGAGTTTACTATAGCCCAGATACAGCAGACAAAACAATGAACAAAATAGTCTCTCCCTCAAAAATCTGATAATTGGGTGGTAAAGAACATCATTCTGTGCAGAAAAATACATGGTGGTTCTGTCAGATGCACCAGGAGAATATTCCACCTCTAAAAAATAAATTTCTTCATATTTATGAGTTTAATGAGGAACATGCTAGAAGACAGACACAGAGAGTGCTATGGAAAGCCAGGAACCAAAGGACATGGGAGGTTGAGGAGGAGCATCAGGAGGATGCCATCAAGAAGGTCATCTACATAGAAGTTTGAGGATATTTAATAAGGGCTAAATAGAGAGACCCTGTCACAAGACTGTCATACAGACATGATAATCTGAGTCTGATCCCTAGAGCCCACAGTGCAAGGAGAGAACCAACTCCTCAAAGTTGTTCTCTGACCTCTACAAATGCACCATTGCACACACACTTTGCCTTACACAAGCAAAATACTTTTACTTTTACTTTTACTTTTTACATAATTATATTCTCTATAATTATTATGTGTTAGTTTGGTAACAAGAAAAAAAAAATATATATATATATAAATAAACCTTAAGTTAAAAATAGGGCTAGCCAAATAGCTTAGTAGGTAAAAGTACTTGTTTTGCAAGCCTGGCAACCTGAGTTTGATCCCTGGATATAAAAGTGGAAGGAGAACTAATTCCAAAGTTGTCCTCTGACTTCTACATGTGCACCCCTTACATGATAATAATAGTAATTAAAGCAGAAGAGGGTGGGGAAGATAAGGGAGAAGGAGAATCACTAAAACACTTTGTTTGAAAACGCCATAATGATATCAAATAGCCTGTATACTAATTTAAAGTAAAATGAGATTTTAAACAAAGAATCACCACTACCACTAATAACAACAAGAGAAAACTACTAGGAATTAGAGATGTGTCCTAGTGGCAGAGTGCTGCCTAGCACTACACACACATACAAAAATAAAACCCAATTATCAAACTACTCATTAAACTTAATAAATAAACATCAAGTACTGAGTGGACTCAAAACTCAAGATGAACAACCAAATTCAACATTCTAAAAGATAAATGTAAGAAGGCCAGCATTTTTATGGCACACACTCCCAGAACTCAGGAGGCAGAGGTAGGCAGATCTTTCTTAGTTCAAGGTCAGCCTGGTCTACATAGTGAACTCCACACCAGCCAGAGGTAAACACTAAGACCCTGCCTCAAAAGTGGTAAAAAGAATATGGCACAAGAATACACTTACCAGCCATAAGCAAACAGATGATACACATTGAAAAGGCAACAACCATGATGATAGGCAACTGAAAAATACAATTGAAAGACACAGATGTTTAGGAATAATCGGTGGCTATAAAATAATTATGTCCACCAAGCTTGGAAAAGATCAAAACTTCTGCAAACTCATATACACAAGATATTTTTTAATCAAACACTACTATTTATGGGTTTAAGCACAGTGACCTAAATCTTCAAACTGGTAAAGTTATGAGATCTAAGGAAACATGCTTCTGATCCAAACCTGGGAAATAACTGTCCAGGACAACAGACCTCTCTTTCATCCAGGGCACTTTGCCATCTGGCATAAGGACCCAGAAAAGCTGCAAAGTCTTGTGAACAGAGAGAAAAGAAAAGTATTCAAAACACACTTTGCCTTTCATTTACAAATTTATCTCTAGCAATTCTCTGATAAGACTGAAGTTCTCCTGGGGGGGAGGGGAGGACTCCTCTACAGTTCCTTATGTGTTCTTACACAAAAAGGAAGTATGGTAGAGTCACGAAAGAAAGCAAATACCCAGTTATTTTCTCTGTACTGTGGTCTTATCTTTGGGGGGTGGAAACAGCATTCAATCTTTTCAACAGAGGTGTTTTCTACACTTTCAGACACAATACTTTCAATCTTGAAAAATCATAAAAATTTTCTTACTGCCAGGAATTTCCAGTCCCTTGGAACACTTAAAGGACTGTGAGATTCTAATTCATCCACTGAATAGTTTCCAAGAAATAAGTCTATGGAATCCTAGAAAAGAAAGAAGGAAATTGTGAACTTTCCAAATTTGATTTGACTATACTGAACAATAATGCAAAAATATAACCATTCAATGCCAAAAAACATCAAATACAAACTTACTTGTCTAAATCCATCAGAAAAGTTGTTCTTGTAATACCGTAATAATGAGTTGCAACCATCCATTATAAGTCCCAACCGAGTTCTTTTTCCAGTTCTGGTTAAGAAAGGTCCAATTTTAAATTATATGCATGCATACTAAATTCTAAGTTTTATGAACAGTGACTGCTTTTTATAAAAATACATGATCAGTAAAGATATTAAAAATTATCCCTGAAAATATAGACATTTCACAAAGAAGTCACCAGCAGGCCCAAGAAATATATATAGTTGTCCCCTGTATCAACAAGGAACCCTACTAGACACATGTCTACAGATGTTCAAGTCCCTCATATAAAAAGGTATAGTGTTTCCACATATCTTATTCATACCCCCTTATTCTTTCTAAGTTACTTATGATGTCTAATACAATGTAAGTGTGAGGCAAATAGCTATCAGCCTGTATTTCCCAGGAAATAATGATACTGAAAAAAATGTGCACATGCTCAGTACAGACACAAATACATTTTCCTGAACACTTTGACTAGTGGCTGGCTAAATCCATAGATACAATTCATGGATAAGAGGATCAGTTGTATCTGTTCCCTAAAACATTACCAAGTAGATGCAAGAAAGTGAAACAGTTTTAGCTACAAAAACAAGAACTATGAAAAGAAGTACAGCCCATGTTAAGAGGTATAAAACAACAAAGCCACTAGCAATAACATCTGCTCCCAGAAAATCTTTACAGTGTTACAGAAAAGATCTAAAGGCACCTAGAACTAATAAAAAGAGCAGGAACATTGTCTGGAAACTTTGCAGAGGTACAGCTCACAGGCTGTGCCACATACCTGTGAAGTCAGACTGGTGATTTGGATGCATAGTGATGTCAGAGAAGCACCATAGAGCCCTTAACCCTCTCTGTGCATCAGACTGCCCCAAGGAGGATAGGAACCCACCAGTGCCTGAGCTTTATCTTCCAGTGATCTTGACACGACAGTCCTAGTACTTAGTTTGTAAAACTGTAACTCCAGAAAGCATTATGACTACAAGCCACTGATGTGGAATACAAATGAAAAGTGTGGATTACCTTGTAAAGTCAGTCTTCAAGGCACCAGTTCCTGCATACTGTTTGGCACAAGCATTAGCATTATCGGCCCAGGCTTTGGGAAAAACAACAGCTGAGAGTGATTAAGGTGCCAACTAAAGTACTTATATAAAATATTGATTTCAAAATTTGAACAACTTTGCTCCTTAATAGAAATTACCTACCATTTTTGTAAGTCTTCTCAAATTCATCTTGTTCTTCAAGCTTCTGTCCCACATGCAAAACTCCTAGTCTCTAGAAAAAGAATCACACCAGTATTTAAGAGTGCTAAGACTTTAGCAGACCCGACTTAGGAAGAAAAGGCAACAGTCTCCAAATCCTATCATGGGGGTTCTTTTCCTGCCGGTACAAAGCACAGGTGTGCCTCAGCTTTTAGAGCTCTTGTCCACCCACCACAGACTATAGGGAGTTCCTCTATTCACATTCCTTTAAGCCTGGGATAATAGCTAGATGGTACTCAGAAAGAGGGAAAAGAAAGGTAAAGTGAAACCTACTATGAGACTTAAGTTGTTACTCCTCTTTCCCTTCCATACCCTTTACCCTTCTGCCTTCCTCACCATTCACCATCCCAGGCTTCCATATCTAAGTCACTGAAGTCTTACTTTCTACCCCCAAGGACCTCTAAGAATCTGATGAATGCTACATATTCATCTTCCCCAAAACTGCACCCACACATGAGCTTATATACCAGTGCACACACACAGCCCTTTTTATAAAAGTTCCAGGGTAGCTGAGCCCCTGAATTCTTCTCTATGGACTACTTGTTGGAATCTACTGACCACATATTAGGAAGCCCTGACTTGGACTTTGTTTCAAATCAACTCTCTGAACCACCTCAGATAACACATTACCATCTCTTGCCAAGAATGAGTCAGAACGCCTCAGAGGCTTTTAGCTACACAAAAACTGCCCCTACTGGAGGGAAAAGCTCAGTGGGAGAGTTCCCACATCATCTGACAAGGCCACCTCACAGACTCCTACCCAAAGATGCTCTCAAGTTCAATATGTTTCAGTAAACTGTATTTAGCAAGTGAAACAGATTACAGAACCTAATTCAGCAGGCTCTGAGTAGCCATGGGACCAAACCATTCCTAATCCTTTTCTACTGAAAACTATAGCTGAAGTATCTTCAATAGACTAACACAGCACAAACTAGACTGCTCATTGTGGTGCTATTGTGTTCCCTGAAATATTGTGTGTTCCCCGAAATAAACTTATCTGGGGTCAGAGAACAGGACGGCCACAATATTAAACATGAGGATAGGCAGTGGTAGCACACGCCTTTAATCCTAGCATTCCAGAGACAGAAATACCTCTGGATCTCTGAATTCAAGGCCACATTAGAAACAGCCAGGCATGGTGACACATGCCTTTAATCCCAGAAATCCACCCTTTAATCCCAAAGAGTGACAGCAGACAGTAGAAAGATATATAAGGCGTGAAGACCAGAAACTAGAAGCATTTGGCTGGTTAAGCTTTTAGGCTTTGAAGCAGCAGTTCAGCTGAGAGCCATTTGGATGAGGACTCAGAAGCTTGCAGTCTGAGGAAACAAGACCAGCTGAGGAACTGGCGAGGTCAGGTAGCTGTGGCTTGTTCTGCTTCTCTGATCTTCCAGCATTCACCCCAATAACTGGCCTCAGGTTTGATTTTATTAATAAGTACCTTTAAGATTCCTGCTACAGCTCATCACTTCTTTGACACAGTTACTTTATGACTCGGAATAATTCCTTCTAAAGCAGACACCAAAATTTCCTGAGTGTAAAAAAATTGTCAAAAACAAAGCTCAATGCTTATAAATTATCTAGACATTTGGAACATACTTTGTCCTTCACAACAAATGCCAATGTGATTTAGAAATATAGTCTTTGTTTATATTTAAAATTGAATATACATATAGAAGAAGCCGTTTGCATCTATTTGTTCTCCTTAGCATAATCCTAATGATAAAAAAAAATTATGCCAGAAACATTTCATCAAGAAGCTAATGTCCCTTGTCAGAACAATAGATTCAAATAAAAATAATTTTTTTTGTTTTTTTGCTTTGAGACAGGGTCTCATATAGCTCAGGGTGGCTTGGATCCTCAGCTTCCACTTTCAAATGCTGTGATTATAGCTATGTGTCACCATACTCAATCTTTGTGGGATCAAATCCAGCACTTCATCCATACTAAGCAAGCACTCTACCAACTGAGCTATACCCTCAAAACAATCTTAATATACCACTAAATTAGAAAAAAAGAGCTGGATATGGTAGCATAGGTCTGTAATCCCAGAATTTAGGAGGCTGAGGCAGGGAAAACAAGAGTTAAAAGCCTACATGTGCTACAGAGTGACCCAGATATGACAACGTCAGAAACAAAAAGCAAAACAAAACAAATAAGACATATCTTAACACAAAAATATCGAATGTAGCTAGAGTTCCATAGAATGAACTCACTTATTCATTGCTGACATAAAAATAAACTGATATGGGACCTCTTAGAACGTAATATATTTGAGAGGCAGGCAGGTGGAGTGGAGGGCATCCAATACACAGTAGTAATAAAGACCAGAAACTGAGCTACTACCTGGAAGTTAGTAGGAAGGAGGAGTTAGTGAAAACAAGCTCCTAATCAATAGCCAGGAACAGGGACATCTTTAATCCCAACACCCGGGGAAGGAGATATCTCCATGGGACCAGACCAGAACAGATCTGCACACTGAGTCCAACCCAGGGCCCAGCTGCCGATCCTGCAAAACCCAACAACTTGAAGGTGTTACTGAGACTACCCTGTTCAGCTGAAATCCATCTGGGAGAGGAATCAGAAACCTACAGTTTGCAGTCTGAGGAAACAAGAGCAGCTGAGGAGTTGACGAAAGAGCAAAACGTGACCTGAGAACACAAAAGGTGGCGCTGCCCGGCCACTGAACCAGATCACCAGAATAGTAAGTAACACTTCACCAACTGAGAACAGGTAAGCTCCCATCTCCAGACCAGCAGATCAGGTCTCTAGCTCCTAGGCCCTACCCATCAGAGTCCCAGTGACCAGACAGCTACCTTTCCCTGCTCCCCCACCAAAAAAAACAAAAACAAAAACAAAAACAAAAAAACAAAAAAAACCCCAAACCCCCAAACCCCCCCCCAAAAAAAAAACTAACCCCTACAAACCTAACAACCACTGAGACCATAAGCACATACCCTACACCAACTGGAAACAATTGCTCTCAGAGACAGAACCCACTAACACTGATTTGACTAAGCTGCTTCCGAAGAAACAGAGCCCAACAGCACCAATTTAACAAAGAACTCCTAGTGAACCAAGACTAACAATTAGAACAAGTGAGGCACCCTCAGACACAGACACTGCCTGCACCCAACAGAAGAGATGAGTAGACGCCAGTGCAAAACTATAGGCAACAACATAAAGACCTATATGACAACATCAGAACCTAGTGATTCTACACCTACAAGACCTGAACATACCAAGGCAGAAGAAACAGAAGAAATCAACCCTAAAATGACTTTAAGAAGATGATAGAGGCCCTTAAAGAAGAAATAAAAAATTCTCTTAAAGAGGAAATAAAAAATTCCCTTAAAGAGGAAATGAAAAACTCCATTAAAGAGGAAGTGAAAAACTCCCTTAGAGATGAAATAAGAAATACCGTTAAAGAAATGGAAGAAAAACCAAAAAATTGGAAGAAATCAAAGAAAAAGTAATTAAACAGATGAAGGAAACAATCAAATTGAAATTGAGACAATAAAGAAAACACAAACTGAGGGAATGCTGGAAATAGAAATCCTGACTAAACAAACAGGAACTACAGAAGCAAGCATAACCAACTGAATGCAAGAGATGGAACAGAGAATCTTTGACAATAAAGACACAATAGAGAAAATAGATGTATCAGTCAAAGAAAACACTAAAGACAAAAAAGTCATAACACAAAACATCCAAGAAATTTGGGACACCACGAAAAGACCAAACCTAAGAATAATAAGAATACCAACTCAAAGGCACAGAAAACATATTCAACAAAAATCACAGAAGAAAACTTTCCTAACCTAAAGAAAGAAATACCTATGAAGATACAAGAAGCTTACAGAATACCAAATAGGCTAGATCCAGAAAAAAAAAAAAAAAGTTCCCTAGCCACATAATAATCAAAACACTAAACATACAGAACAAAGAAAAAATATTAAGAGTCGCAAAGGAAAAAGACCAAGTAACACATAAAGGCAAACCCATCAGAATAACACCAGACTTCTCAATAGAGACTATGAAAGCTAGAAGGCAGACACTAAGAGACCATGGATGCCAACCCAGACTATTATACCCACCAAAACTCTCAATCACCATAGACGGAGTAAACAAAATATTCCGTGGTAAAAACCATATTTAAACAAAACCTGTCCACAAACCCAGCCCTACAGAAAGCACTAGAAGGAAAAATCCAACCTAAAGAAGCTAAACACACCCATGAAAACTCAGGCAATAGATAATCCCACACCAACAAACACCAAAGAAGGACAACACAACACGACCACAAAAATAACAGGAACTAACAATCACTGGTCATTAATATCCATCAATATCAATGGTCTCAACTCACCTATAAAAAGACACAGACTAACAGAATGGATAAGAAAACAGGATCCATCCTTTTGCTGCATACAAGAAACACACCTTAACTTCAAAGACAGACACTACCTCAGAGTAAAGGGCTGGGAAAAGGCTTTCCAAGCAAATGGACCTAAGAAACAAGCTGGTGTAGCTATCCTAATATCTAATAAAATAGACTTCAAACTAAAATCAATAGAAAGAGATCAGGATGGACATTACATATTTATCACAGGAAAAATACACCAAGGTTAAGTCTCAATTCGGAACATTTATGACCCAAATACAAAGGCACCCACATTCATTAAAAAAAATAAAATAAAATTACTAAAGCTTAAAATGTACATCAAACCCCACACATTAATATTGGGAGATTTCAACACATCACTCTCACCAAAAGACAGATCTACCAGACTGAAACTTAACAAAGAAATAAAGGACCTAACAGATGTTATGACTCAAATGGACTTAATAGATATCTATAGAACATTCCATCCTAACACAAAAGAATATACCTTCTTCTCAGCACCCCATGGAACCTTCTCAAAAATTGACCACATGCTTAGTCACAAAACAAATCTCAACAGATACAAAAAAACATTGGAATAACCTCCTGTATCTTATCGGACCACCATGCCTTAAAGTTAGACTTCAACAACAAAAATTATAGAAAGCCTACAATCTCATGGAAACTGAATAATGCCCACCTGAAACACCAATGTGTCAAGGAAGAAATAAAGGAAGAAATTAAAGATTTCTTAGAATTCAATGAAAATGAAAGTACAACATACCCAAACTTATGGGACACTATGAAAGCAGTACTAAGAGGAAAACTCATGGCTCTAAATGCACACATAAAGAAGATGGAGAAGGGCTGGAGAGACGGCTCAGAGGTTAAGAACACTGGTTGTTCTTCCAGAGGTCCTTAGTTCAATTCCCAACACCCACATGGTAGCTCACAACCATCTGTAATGAGATCTGGTGCCCTCTTCTGTGTACATAATAAATAAATATTTAAAAAAAAAGAATCTCATACCAATGAATTAACAGCACAACTGAAAGCCCTAGAACAAAAAGAAACAAACTCACCCAGGAGAAATAGATGCCAGGAAATTGTAGCATGAATCTTAAAGGTACTTGTTAATAAAACTCAAACCCGAGGCCAGGTATTGGGGTGAATGCTGGAAGATCAGAGAAGCAGAACTAGCCATGGCTATCTCACCTTGCTAGTTCCTCAGGTGATCCTGTTTCCTCAGGCTGGAAGCTTCTGAGTCCTCCTCCACATGAATCTCAGCTGAACTGTGTTGCTCAAAGCCTGAACGCTTAATCAACCAGATGCTTAACTAACTACATGCTTTACTTTTTCAGTTCCTGGTCCTCACGCCTTATATACCTTTCTCTTTCTGCCCCCACTCCCTGGGATTAAAGGTTGGGTTTCTGGGATTAAAGGCGTGGGTCACCATGCTTAGCTGTTTTTAAAGTGGCCTTGAACTCAGAGATCTGATAGCTCTGCCTCCCAAGTGCTGGGATTAAAAGGCATGCACCACTACCACCCAACTTCTGCTATAGCTTACTCTTCCCATTTTCTAGCCAACATTTTTGGCTTTGTTCTAGTGGCTGTCTGTTCTGACCCCAGATATGTTTATTTTGGGGAACACAATACCACCACAGGAAATAATCAAATTGAGGGCTGAAATCAACAAAATAGAAACCAAGAGAATACAAAAAAAAAAAAAAAATCAATGAAACAAAGAGTTGGTTCTTTGAGAAAATGAACAAGATAGACAGAACCCTAGCCAAATTAACCAAAAGGCAAAGAGACAGCACCCAAATTAACAAAATCAGAAATGAAAAGGGAGATATAACAACAGACAATGAGGAAATCCAGAGAATCATCAGCTCACACATCAAAAACCTGTACTCCACAAAACTGGAAAATCTGGAAGAAATGGACAATTTTCTGGATAGATACCACATACCAAAGTTAAATCAAGACCAGAGAAACCATTTAAATAGACCAATAACCCCTAAAGAAATAGAAACAGTCATCAAAAGTCTCCCAACCAAAAAAAGCCCAGGACCAGATGGTTTCAGTGCAGAATTCTACCAGACTTTCAAAGAAGAGTTAATACCAATACTCTTCAAATTGTTCCACACAATAGAAACAGAAGGAACACTACCAAACTTTTTATGAAGCTACAATTACCCTGATACCCAAACCAAACAAAGATGCAACAAAGAAAGAGAATTACAGACCAATCTCCCTCATGAACATTGATGCAAAAATACTCAACAAAATATTGGCAAACCGAATCCAAGAATACATCAAAAAAATTGTCCATCATGACCAAGTAGGCTTCATCCCAGGGATACAAGGATGGTTCAACATACGAAAATCAGTCACTGTAATACATCAATATAAACAAACTGAAAGAAAAAACCACATGATCATCTCATTATATGCTGAAAAAGCCTTTGACAAAATCCAACACCCCTTCATGATAAAGGTCTTAGAGAGATCAGGAATACAAGGAACGTACATAAACATAATAAAGGCAATTTACAGCAAGCCAACAGCCACCATCAAATTAAATGGAGAGAAACTCAAACCGATACCACTAAAATCAGGAACAAGACAAGGCTGTCCACTCCCCCCATATTTATTCAATATAGTACTAGAAGTCCTAGCTAGAGCAATAAGACAACAAAAAGAGATCAAAGGGATACAAATTGGAAAGGAAGAAGTCAAACTTTAACTATTTGCAGATGATATGACAGTATACATAAGTGACCCCAAAAATTCTACCAGGGAACAGACAAACTCTTTCAGTAAAGTGGCAGGATACAAGATCAACATAAAAAATCAGTAGCCCTCCTATACACAAATGACAAAAGGGCTGAGAAAGAAGTCAGAGAAACATCACCCTTTACAATAGCCACAAATAATATAAAATACTTTGGGATAACACTAACTAAACAAGTGAAGGACCTTTTGAGTAAGAACTTTAAAACTCTAAAGAAAGAAATTGAAGAAAATATCAGAAAATGGAAGGATATCCCATGCTCATGGATAGGTAGGATTAACATAGTAAAAATGGCAATCTTACCAAAAGCAATCTACAGATTCAATGCAATCCCCATCAAAATCCCAACACAATTCTTCACAGACTTGGAAAGAAAAATACTCAACTTCATATGCAAAAACAAAAGACCCAGGAGAGCTAAAAGAATCCTGTATGATAAAGCAACCTCTGGAGGCATCACCATCCCTGACCTCAAGCTCTATTATAGATCTATAGTAATAAAAATAGCCTGGTACTGGTATAAAAACCGACATACGGACCAATGGAACCGAATTGAAGATTGTAACATTAATCCACACACATATGAACACCTGATTTTTTTTTCTTCTTTTTTTTTTTTTTTTTTGGTTTTTTTGAGACAGGGTTTCTCTGTGTAGCTTTGTGCCTTTCCTGGATCTTGCTCTGTAGACCAGGCTGGCCTCGAACTCACAAAAATCTGCCTGCCTCTGCCTCCGAGTGCTGGGATTAAAGGCGTGCACCACCACGGCCCGGCTGAACACCTGATTTTTGATGAAGAAGCCAAAACTATACAATGGAAAAAAGAAATTATCTTTAACAAATGGTGCTGGCATAACTGGATGTCAATATGTAAAAGATTACAAATAGATCTATATTTGTCACCATGCACAAAACTCAAGTCCAAATGGATCAAAGACCTCAACATAAATCCAGTTACACTAAACTTAATAGAAGAGAAAGTAGGAAGTACTCTTGAACACATTGGCACCGGAGATCACTTCCTAAATATAACACCAACAGCATAAACACTGAGCACAACAATTAATAAATAAATGGGACCTCTTGAAACTGAGAAGCTTTTGCAGGGCAAAACGTATGGTCAATAAGACAAAAAGACAGCCTACAGAATGGGAAAAGATCTTCACCAACCCTACATCTGACAGAGGATTGATCTCCACAGTATATAAAGAACTCAAGAAATTAGACATCAAAATACCGAACAATCCAATTAAAAAATGGACTAAAGAGCTAAACAGAGAATTCGCAAAACAAGAATCACAAATGGCTGAAAGACATTTAAAGAAATGCTCAACATCCTTAATCATCAGAGAAATGCAAATCAAAACAACTCTAAAATACCATCTTACACCTGTCAGAATGTCTATGATCAAAAACACTAATGACAGTCGATGTTGGAGAGGATGTGGAGCAAAGGGAATACTCCTCCACTGTTGGTGGGAATGCAAACTTGTACAAACACTGTGGAAGTCAGTATGGCAGTTTCTTAGAAAATGGGGAATCGAATTACCTCAAGACCCAGCCATACCACTCTTGGGCGTATACCCAAGGAATGCTCAATCATACCACAAAGATACATGCTCAACTATGTTCACAGCAGCATTATTTGTAATAGCCAGAACCTGGAAACAACCTAGATGCCCATCAACTGAAGAATGTGGTACATATACACAATGGAGTACTACTCAGCAGAGAAAAGCAATGACAGCATGAAATTTACAGGAAATGGATGTAATTAGAAAAAAAATCATCCTGAGTGAGGTAACCCAAATCCAGAAGGACAAACATGGTATATACTCACTCATAAGTGGATTCTAGATATCGAAGAATAATCAGACTGCAACCCACAGAACCATGGAGGCTATATATATGGCACGGGGGACCCTAGGATGACTGTAGCTTATAGTAAGATTTGGTTTTACTCAATTACTGAGCAACCCTCAATGAAACATTACACTATTAAGATAAGAATTTATACTGTATCAAGCTGATAATAGAAAAATTAATTAATTAATCTAAAAAATAATAAATAAAAGAAAAATATGAACTATTAAAAAAAAACCAAACAAACATATTTTGCTAAAGCAAAAAGGGGAAACTAGGGGCTCATCATTGCTCTCCACATTCTATTCTTCCCTTGTTTTATATATTTTAAAATTTTTTATCAGTGGATTCTGCTGGAGTATCCACCACAGATAAGGACTGGAGGACTCCTGTTGCAAATCACCCTCTGGAATGATGGAAGGATCTTTCAACTGACACTTGGAGGGGACCTGATCTGGTATTGGTGTGGGCCCGGAGTTCTGCTTATGTCTTTCCTCAGGACAATAAGATTCCTCATTGGGTTTCTGAGCACTGTGTGCACCCTGTGGCTGCAGCTGAAGCCCAACATGGCAGAGATCTATTGTGCCTTTGTGAAAAACTCTCCCCTTCCGATGCCAATGGGGATTGAAAGCCCAATATGGCCAGCTTTGGCAAGCATTAATGTAAGCCTAGGAACTGCAGCCAAGCGGTTGGATTCTCCAGAAGGTAATGTATGGTAACTGCTTTTTCAAGTATGTTTGAGAACATGTCACCCAGATACTTTGGAGATTAAGGACAACACTGAAGATCACTGACCTCCATTTATTAACAGTAGCATGCCGGCTAAGCATTTTCATTCTCACAATCCTATTCAAGCTGAAGCAGTACCTACTTCTTAGGAGTGGCTCTATGCAACATTTTTGGCCTCCTGAAACTCATTTAGCCCCCTTTGAAGATACCTTAAAATTTGTGAGCCTGAATTATGAGACCATTAGTTCTGCTCCTAGTGAGCTGCCTGTTTTTTCTTTATGGTTCTTAGTTGTTCTTTTGCAGAGCTGCCAGCTTAAGTAGTGCTGGGATCAAGAAAAATGGGCCTTGGTGGTTCGTGTTCCTGGAGTTGTGTCCATGCCAGTGGATGCCCACACGCTCCAAAAGAGAATTTGACATCGCTGCTGCCGGTGTTGCTGTTATAGCAGTGATGACCACCACTACTACTGTTTCTGGGATTGCCATTTCATAATTGGTTACTACAGCTAGCACAGTGCAGACCCTGGCAGCTAAAGTAGCTACCACTGTTAGTTAATCTTTCATTCTATTGGGCATAACAAATTTAAATCAATAGTTATATACATTTCAATTGGCTTGAAAGTTATAAATTTACAAACTCAAGTTCCATTTGCTCCCGGGATACCATCTTACAAGGACTCCAATTTGCAGTAAGGCTCGTTAAGGAAGGGAATGGCTCAGCTGCCTTTAACCTACTGGCTATGGGTGGGTTAAGACTTCTGTTAGTCTTTTCTGTATAGAACACACAGATTGCAAGCCCAGCGCCACTTAGAGATCTTTGGCAATAGTTAACTCTGCAGCTCTCACCCGATTGAGCCTGTACGATAATGAGTATTCAGAGACGGGTAATAGCTGGGTGGCACTCACCAACCTAAGACAGAGCTCCTGTGTGGCCTGGACAGGTGTCTCCATGATGGGTAAGGTGACCTGCTGACGTCCATGCAACCTAAGTCAGAAGCTCATTTTTTAGTAAAAGGGGGGGGGCTGTATGTTCCCGGCCCCCGTTTTGGGTAACTGTTGCCTTGCTTGCTGACCTTGACCTTGATATCCTCCCTATGCTAATTCCCTGTGAGATTCCATCCTCCTGAATGCTTGAGGGAAGTTCCTTGTCTGTGTATCCTGCATACTGGGCATTAACAGCTTAGATGCAAGATTGTAAAACATCGGAAGTGAACTTCTGCCCTCAGGGGTTCTCCCATTGTGCTGTAAGCCTGTATTTAAGACCTCCTCCCTCCTTCAATAAATAGCATTCTCATTCAAAAAAAAAAAAAAGAGGAAAGAAAGAAATTGAAGACAGCAATGTTTTAAAACAGGAAGTGGTAATGGTGTCATGGGCCTATGAGGATGCTGGACTAAAGTCTATCAAATTGTGCAAACAGGAAAATTGTATACTATGTGAATTATCTGTCAATAAAGATCTTATATAAAAAAGTAAAAAAATGATGGAATTTAAAAAGAAAGTAATATATTTATTCCCCTTAATTTTGTAATTCCACTTCTAGAAATTAGCACACCTAAAGTTAGTTTAATAATCAACTTGACACAACCTAGAGTCACTTGGGAAGAGTCTCAATGAGGGGTTGTCTAGATTAAGATGACCTGTGGGCTAATCGATTGTCTTGATTTCACTACTGATATGGGCAACCCAGCTTGACGGTGAGCAATATCACTCTTTTGTGTCCTGTGGAAATTTCAATGTATTGGCCCCCATAAGCTCATAGAGAATGGCATTATTGGGAGGTGTGGTTTTGTTGGAATAGGTATGGCCTTGCTGGAGGAAGTGTCACTGTGAAGATGGGCTTTGAGGTCTCATATATGCTCAGGCCACACCCAGTATCTCAGTACACTTCCTGTTGCCCATGGTTCAAGATGTAGAATCCTCAGCTCCTTCTTCAGCACCATGTGCCACCATGCTCCCTGCCATGATGATAATGGACTAAACCTTCAAAACTGTAAGCCTCCACCTCAAGGAAATGTTTTCCTTTATAAGAATTGCCATGGTCATGGTGTCTTTCATAGCAATAGAAACCCTAACTAGACATGTCATGAACTATGAAAAGAGGGAAAAGTAAGCTGAGCACTAGCAAAAATGCATATATTCACTCTCTCTGCACTTGACTGTAGATGTAACTGGCTGCTTCAGAATCTTGATTCTTTTACATCTCCATGTTGTTTAACAATTTCTTCCAAGATAAAACATCCCATCTTGTAGGAAAACTCATGACTACAAAGTAAAGAACTCAGAAGCTTAGCACGTCCCTGAAACTGACCAGATAAAACTAGGTCCCTCCCTCCCCAACTTATGAAAATACTAAGGACTGCTGAGATACCTTCAAAACCACAAAGTGACTCTTCCAATCTTTCAAGCTGCCTGCAAGTCATACAGTATCCTCCAGATTTCCAGTTTCACGAGCCATCACCTGTTAGTGTAGGCTGTAGGTAATATGCGTTTGAGTTATTTTTGCTTCTCTAAGTAACCCCAATGAACTCACTGATTGACTAAATTGGACTTCAATGGTTATCCTTACTTTGGTAAGGATATTGTTGTAGATTCCCTATCTGGAATAAATACGCATTTGTTCATGTCTCCCCAGGAATGCTCTCACATGGTACTTCAGAGTGATGGACTACAACCCAGAATTGTGAGCTAGAATAAATCTTTGCTCCCTAAATTGATTTTGTCAGCTTAATTAGTCAAAGCATTTGGATTAGAATTAGGGGATAGGGGTTGGGGTTAGGGTTAGAAAGAAAAAAGCATTTGGAAAGGAAACTAAAACCCAAAGGAAATAATTCAAGTTAATGATATTAAAAACAGATACATTTTGTATAGTATTACATAAATGCCCCAAAATACAGTAATGTAAATGGCTTAATAAATTATAGTTCAATATATACTATTAAAACTATGATTACATAAATACTAAAGGAAAATGGCAAACTAGGGACCATACACGTGCTCTGATGGTAGTTATGGAAAACTTGTATATACCAGTGATGGCAAGATACAAAAATAAAAACATTAAGTAAGGGTTCAGACAATGTGAGTACTTTTTGTTTCTGGTTTTCAAAGGTTCTTTTCTTCTTTTTTAAAACACATAGATTTTTTTTTTTGTCAATAAAAGATTCAAGAAAGTAATATTCACCTGCAGCTGGGCCTGAAGGGAACGTCGAGCTAATAAACTCTGGATCACATTTGTTCTATCGAGACAATCCATGCAGTTGCTGCGGAAAACTCCTTCTTGGTTTGTTACCACCTTGCCAGCAGAGTCTACTAAAAAATAACTGAAACACATTTATGTGAGCACTCTTATACTAAAGTACATTAAACATACCAGCGACACAAGTCTCAGAAGACAGGTTTTATGGGTGATCTTAGTTAAAACCATAAATTACAAGGCCAGAGGGAGTGCACATTAGGCATATTTCATTTTTCTAGACCAAATGAGAATATGAATGGCTGAGGCAACACAGTTTTTTTTCCAAAACACAGCTTTCACCTCACATAGGGAGAACAGTGAAGGAAACTATTGCTGTGGAAACCATGTTTCTTAAGGTTGCTTTAACATGATTACTTCAGCCATGTCCCAACACATCAGGGGTTAATGGTTTCTCCAAAATCCCTATCAGAATCTCCTGATTTACAAATAAAAATTCTTAGCCTTGAGAATCAATGCAATCACAATCTCTGAAGCACAGGTTGGAAATGCATTTAAATTTTTTTTTTCTCTTTTAAAATGAATAACCATTCAAATAGAACGAAATAGGAAGAGTACATTTTTGAAAATTCAATTTTCCTTTCCCTTTGATCACTCAAATATGTATATACAGTAGCCAAGCATGATGGCAAACTTCTGAGTGTATTTATTTATTTATTCATTCATTCACTCAATTATTTACTTTTGGTTTTTCGAGACAAGGTTCTCCGTAATAGTCCTAGCTATCCTGAAACTAGCTTTGTAGACCAGGCTGGCCTTGAGCTTACAAAGAGCTGCCTGCCTCTGCCTCCAAGTGCTGGGATTAAAGCTGTGTGCTACTACACCTGCCCCCCCCAATATTCTTGCATGACAGCAATTAATGGTGAACCCAAGGCACCACCCCCTCCACCAACAATGCCAAACCTAGCCAATCTCTTCTCCAACAGCCAGCCACAGTACAACCCTTTTTACTATCTGTGTTCATGACAGAATGTCACAGGAAAATAAAGTAACTGTAGTTCATAGCTATGTATACTAATATATTTTTAAAAACTGAACAAATGCTCATCAGAGACATAATTGAAATTTAAAAGAACATTTGGCATACTGTATACAAGTAAAAAAAAAACTGTCAAAAATTTAAAAATTAAACAAAAAAGTACATGTGGAGTACCAGGTTAGAACTATCACAGAGGTAAAACAATAGAATGGTGTATAGATTACTTTGGCTTTAAAACAAGACTGACATGTGTACACAGAACAGTAAACCCGTGAACCAGCACACTAAAACATTTAGCAAACATTTCAAAAAGCACCATAAAGATGTTCAAATCTTTTGCTCCACTAATCTTATATTGAAGAATCTTGTACAAGCAAAATTTTAACACACATAAAAAGATACACAATATTCATCTAAAGAGAACCACTTGTAGCACACTGTGTCAGAAGTAAGGAGAGGACCCAGACACTCCATGTGATAGGAAGCGTCTAATTAAAGATATGTTGTGACCTAACAGGCTGCAGAGAAAACACTGAAAATTATCATTACAAAGGCTCCTAACAGAATGCTGTGATAAAATGACAGACCACTGAAACCAAAACAGTAATAAACCAACTGCAATTATGTAAAAGTTGGAAAATACTATGAATATTCCTGACATTAGCCCATTTGTAAAAATTCAGTTATTCTTCAAACAATACTCTTCCAATACAAAAAAATTAAAATAAAACAGCATATATAAGCACTGATAACCCAGTGAAACAGCTTTACAAATCTGCTAAATAATATATAATTAATAAGATTGGCATATACAGCTATCTCTCCCCCTTACCTCTCTAAAGAAGTAATATGGCTTACCTTAATTCATCCTGTATTTCTGCTACTTGATCCAATAAAATACTTAGTCGGTCCCATCTCATATTTTTACACTCCTTATGGAAATCAAAGGCAAAATACCTACCAAAAAAACCCCACATACTCAGAAACTGAGGAGACCATTCAATTTCCTACTATTAATTAATCCCTATTAAGATGGTTTTTCGCTAATGTGAACATGCATTATACTTAGGAATATATAGAGTCTCCTTTATTCTAGGCTTATTAAAACAACAATTACTACTACTACTACACATACACCTCCCTATAACTTACTATTATTACTACTACCACACACAGAGACACAAGAACTATTACTCCCAAACACACACCTCCCTACTACTGCTACTACTACCACACACAAACCAACTACTACTATACACACATAACCACTACTACTACTCATACACACGACTACTACTCACACTACTACTACAATACATACATACTCCTACTACACATACACCAACCACTACTATACATACACAACTAGTGCTACTCACACACAGACATACCTTACTACTGTTACACACACACAACTACTACTACACACACACCTCCTTACTATGACTACTACTCACATATACAACTACTACTACACATACCTACTACTACACACACAACTACTATTCACATCCACCTTCCTATTACTACTACTACACACACATACGACAACGACTACTACTCAAACACACAACTACTACACACACACAACTACTACACACACACAACTACTACTATTATTCACACACACACACGCCTCCCATGTTCATATCTATAGTGGAGGGCAAATTAATTAAAACTATAAATTTTATTTTCACGTTATTCTAGTGGTCTGCAGATAAAAGCAGATAAGCACAGAAAATACTAGTGAAGCAGATCAGACTTACAGTATTGACATATACACTTCAAGAGGTACAATCCAACTGAATACCTAGTATATGTTTTTTTCCTATCCCTGTGTGCAAAGAATATGGTTTCTTTTTACCATTTTCCAGATCAATATGCTCAAAGTATTGAAACTCAGCACAGTCTATGGTGGATTAAGCTGGGTGTCTGTTGTGTACTAAAGATTGTAAAAAGTACAGGGCCACAAGACAGTCTCTATAGTGTTAACTACTGCCCAGCCTACCCACCCACTCCTGCCCCCGCATCACTTTCCTTTACCAACATCTATACATTATAAATATATATGCAGAGAAAATTCTGTCAATCTATAATGAACCCTTTACAATTATCTAATGTTTAAGAAGTACAACTGTGGGAGGACAGGGGAACCCATGGCTGATGTATAAAATTTAAAACACATAATAAAAAAAATAATAATAAAAAAGTACAACTGTGGTGATGCATTATGTACCCCAATAAAACTTACATAGGGGTCGGAGGACAGAGCCAGCTACTAGATTAGACAGTGATGGCACATGCCCTTAATCCTATCACTCGGGAGAGAGAGCGAGCTGTCTGGATCTCTATGAGTTCAAGGCCACACTGGGAACAGAGTCAGGCATGGTGGCACATACCTTTAATCCCAACACTTGAGATCTTATGCCTTTGCTTGGGAAGCATACATACCTTTAATCCCAGGAAGTAAGATGAAAGGGCAGAGAAAGGTATGTAAGGCATGAGGAAACAGGAACCCACTGTCTGGAGGTTGAGGATTTGTAGAGGTAAGAATGTGGCTGGTTTGTTCTGTTTCTCTGATCTTTCAGCTTTCACCCCAATATCTGGCTCCGGTTTTCTTTTTTTTTTTTTTATTAATAAGACCTTTTAGATTAGTGCTACATCCAACTCAAAGTTAGATAATCTCTAAATGTTAAGGTGTCCTACCATTTGTCATCTTTCCCTTGAGAAGGGGGAAAACTCATTAGTCGAGCTCTGACAGTCAGTGAAGACTGGCTACATCAAGTATGGCATATAACTAACTCTACTTCCTGCTCAGGAATTACAAGTAGGATGACTAGAAGGACACTGTGCTCCCATCTGAAGAGTGAAAATGCAGATAAAGTATCCACTACTGTGTGACTCCCTTGCTATATCCACACATTGTGGCTTCTAGCATGTAAGAGATCTACCACTTCAATAGTTATCTCAAGTGAGAATGGTAACCCTCAGAAATTAGCACTAAAATACACGTGGGCTGATGACAGGAAACAAGAATGGCATTTTAAAAGGCAACTTCAAAAAAGTAGCACCGGGCTGGGGAGATGGCTCAAAAGTTAAGAGCACTGGCTGCTCAGAGGTTCCAAATTCAATTCCCAGCAACCACCAGGTGGCTCACAACCATCTACAATGATCTGGTGCCCTCTTCCCGCACACAGGTATACATGCAGACACAATACTGTTGGGGTGGTACTGTGTTCCCCAAAATATTGTGCACCCTAATAAACTTATATGGGTCAGAGAACAGAACAGCCACTAGATACAGAGGCTAGAAAATGGTGGCACACACGCCTTTAATCCTATCACTTGGGAGGCAGAGATCCATCCAGATCTCTGTGAGTTTAAGGCCATACTGGAAACAGCCAGGCATGACTCACGCCTTTAATCCCAGGAAGTTAGGGCAGAAAGCAGAAAGGTATATAAGGCGTGAAAACCAGGAAGTAGGTGGGTTAAGCTATTAGGCTTTTGAGCAGCAGTTCAGCTGAGACCCATTCGGATGAGGACACAGAGGCTTCCAGTCTGAGGAAACAGGATCAGCTGAGGAACTGGTGAGGTGAGGTAGCTGTGGCTTGTTCTGTTTCTCTGATTTTCCCAATACCTGGCTCAGGTTTGTCTTTATAATAAGACCTTTTAAGACTCATGCTACACACTGTATACATAATAAATAAATAAATCTTTTTTAAAAAGCAGCACTGTAAGTTATTTTGAGTGCTCTGACCAGAATTATCAGCCATAGCTCAGCTTTAAGCAGACCATCACAGAGTATCTAAAACCACCACCTATGATTAATTGGACAGGCAAAGATACTGTTCCAGATGAGGTCACTATACAGTGTTAAACTGGTCCAGCTCATGCAGTGGTAAAAACCACATCAAGCAATCTTAAAGTACTGAAATTCAAGAGCTGCAAAGTTGGCTCAGCAGTTAAAAGTATTGGCTGCTTTTCTAGAAGACCCAGGTTTGATTCCCAATACTCATATGGCAGCTCACAACCATCTGTAACTCCAGTTTGCTTCTGGCCTCAGTAGGCACTGCATGTGGCAAAACATGCATACACATAAAAGTTTTAAAACCTTAAAAAAAAAAAAAAAAACCACAAAACACCTGTATTTGTGGCCTAATAGGCCACTGTTTTGCAAAACCTTGATGAAAAGATTTTAACTAGAGATTAAATTCAAAACTTGACCATAAAGTTACTCTGTAATATAAATTACATCAGAGAACATTTCAAACCAACCAAAAGGAATATTATGCTTTCATCTGGTACTGAAAATATACAAGCTGGAGGTTAGAGAGATGGCTGAGCAATTAAAAGTACTTGCTGCTCTTCCAGAGGATGACTCATGTTCAGTAACCTGCATCCATATTGGGCTGTTTACATCCAGCCTCCATGGGCACTCCACATGCACATACTGTTTTAAAATGCAAGTTGAAATATAATAGCATACTCTTTGTATTAATATACATAAGTGCACACGTGACTTGAAAGGCTCTACAACAGACACCTAGTAAGATACCTGATCATCCCACTACCCAAGGATGACACCATTTTCGCAAATGTTTGCTCAAGTGGTTTCTCTGATCCCTTGTGGTTCACCTGTAAAAAAAAATTAAAACAGTATGACTTTCTATTTAGATAGATAGTGATACCAGGAAATTAACAAGGAAATGCTAAGCTTTAAAAGGAAGTCATCTGAACCAACTCTGTAGGATCTATGGAAAAGTAATCAAAGTTTACAGCAACCTACAAAATATCCATCAAGAAAAAGCCACCTTCTAAGTTGCAAGAAACCTCTGCAGTATATTTTCCTTCCTCTTCCACCATAAGGGTGATGAATTTTGTTGTAAATAGGAGCCTTGTTTTTAGCTCCCTTCATCAAACCAGTAGAAGCAGATAAGACCTGATGTACATGTAACTATACACACCTGAAGAACTAAACTATCTCTGTGTGTTGTAACTGCACGAAGGTCAAAAAACATTGGTCTCATTGTAAAAGCTACAAATGAACTATGGATATCTAGGGCAAGAGCTTCTTTCAGGATAGAGACATAAAATAGACCACCTAAAGCCTGAACAAATCAAGTGATGCTCTTTAGAAAGTAGGGACATTCAAAAGCAGCAGTATATATAAAAGACTTCAGAAAGCTACTTCCAGACTCAAGCAAGAAACATATCTAGAAAAATCTGACTACTACCAACATCACCACCTGTTGCTCTTTAGCCTTCAAATATGCCTGGCTGGCTAACTGGTAAACTATGCCCAGTACAGAACCAGTTTGTAAAGAATAGAGGATGGGTTGTTCTTTTGTTTTATTTTGTTATTTTGTCTTTTTTCAATTCCTAGAATTCAATAAATTCTGCCAAAACATTTGATGAACATATTAAAAGAGAGTCTTCAGTAAGCATGCACAGTGAGGAAAATCTTTGCAAAAGAGTCTGGAAAAGTGTAACAAGTGCATCACTATAATTTTTAACAATAAAAAAAACCAAAACAACAAAAAAAAAAGTACAACTAGCTCTGGGAAGGAAACTGACTCCAGTGTTGCAACATTATAATAATAAAAGACATAATTTTTAAAGAAAATCAGTCATACATAGAAAGAGGAAAAATGGTTTATCCAGTATACCAGAATTTAAGAGATAAAACAATCAGTGATAAGAGGGAATTTCATTACTGCAAATGCATGTATTAAAACAAACAAAACTAGCTAGTGGTGGTAGCAACATGCTTTTAATTCTAGCATTCATGAGGCAGAGGCAGGCAGAGCTCTATGAGTTCAAGGAGGACATAGATTCAATTCCCAGCAACCACATAGTGGCTCACAACCAACTGTAACAACAGTCGCAGGGGATCTGATGATAGCTTCCAGCTCCTGTGGACACCATACACAGACTCTGAACACATAAAGAAATACAGATGACATACTTATACACATGAAAATAAAGAAATATTTAAAAATAAAGGAAGGAAAGAAGGAAAAGCTTCAATAATCTAACTTTACACATTAGAGAGCTAGAAAAACAAAGTAAACCCAAAGCTGGCAGAAGAGGAGGAATGACATGATTAACACAGAAATGAAACTAACGGGGGAGACAACCAAACACTGGTTCCTGAAAACATTGACAAGCTTGCTTACAATGAACAAGAAAAAAAGACGACTCAAATTACTAAAACCAATAATGGTAATGAGGACACTGTTAATAATTTTTAGAAAAATAAAAATTATAACAGAATATGATGGATACTCATACCAAAAAAAGTGCAACTTAGAGTTGAACAAATTTCTAAAAAAAATATAATCTACTAAAACTGAATCTGAAGAAACAGAAAACTAGAACAGAAAGTTGGATGTTGTGGCTCACACATGTAATACTAGCACTTGGGAAGTTAGGACAGAAAAAAAGATAATAGTTCAAGGGTAGCCTGGGCTAACAGTTAAAACCTTGCCTCAACCTCACCATCTTCCCCCTCCACAAAAAGAAAATCTAAACAGATCAGTAAGTAGGAAAGAGACTGAACTGGTATTTAAAAAAAAGCCCCAGACCAGATCTTCACTAATCAATTTAACCAAAAGGTTAAGGATTTAATAAAAATTAGTACCACCTTTCTTTAAACTCCTTCAAAAACTAAGAGGGTAGGTATGCTCTTTAATTCATTCATAATAACCAAAAGGTAGAAATAATCCAAATGTCTACCAATTCATGAATAAACAAAATGTCTTATATTCCTCCAATAAGATATTATTCAGTCTTTAAAAGTAATGCAATTCTGATAGACATAGATGACTCTTTAAAACATTATACTCAATGAAACAAGTAAAACACAGAGGACAATAATGTATGCATCTTCATATATGAGGAACATAAAAACAGACAAATTTAGAAGAATCAGAGAGTAAAACAGAATCACTAGGAGCAAGGCGAAGGTGGTAAAAGAAAGACCATTTACTAGGATCACAGTTTCTGTGTGGTCTGCTGAAAAGTTGTAGAAACATTAATTTAAAAATCAATTTTCCTGTTAATTAAAATGCTTTTGCTTTGTTATTCCTCCCAAATAACATTCAAACCTACCAGATTAATTATGACTTGCTTTCCATAAATAATTACTTGTGAATCAAAATGCCTTTGGAAACCATCCATCTAGAAGAGAGACAGAGGTATATAGTTTATTCAACTACATTATATGATTACTTACCATAGTTCTTAAAGTACCTCCTTAACTATCCCATTTTTTTTTTTTTTAAGATTATTTATTTTATGTATGAGTGCTCTATCTACATAGACAACTGCATGCCAGAAGAGGGCATCAGATCCCACTAGGGATGGTTGTGAGCCATCATGTGTTGCCAGGAATTGAACTCGGGGCCTCTGGAAGAGCAGCCAGTGCTCTTAATTGCCAAGTCATCTCTCCAAGCCCGAACTCTCCCATTTTTATGCTTAACAAAATGCCAGGATGAGGACTATGCTTTCTGGATATTGGAAACACCCTGAGGTAAATGGTTGTTACAGCCATTTTATACTGCGCTACAGTATCACTATTTGAAACCTGAATGCAAATTTGAGAGATACACTACATTCTATAAACCTCATTGAGATCTCCCAAGTGCTCATCTGCCATTACACTCAGTAAGTCTTCATTCTAATACTTGTAACATGTAATTGGAGGCAATTTGTTCTTACAGCCCAGGAGAAGGGGCTTGAAGAAACTGAATTCTGACTTGTGGGGAACAAATATATATTCTATATACAAATCTAAAAGCATCTTGGGTTCTGTGTGACCAGGGCCCTCCCCAGGCAAGCTGGGCTCTCATATCACCTCTACCCTTCACACAAAATAGGTTCTATTTTAACCAGTGAAAAATTCAGGAAGATACATACATGATTTGCTACTTTGTTGATCTGTGGTTGTGGTTTGTACTTTAGATTTGGTCTTTGTGACCAGAAAACAGGTATTGATCCTCGAGTCTAAAAGAAAAGAGAAATATGAAAAGAAACATATACAAACTAGTTTCCTCAACCTAATTATTGTAAATAGTACAGATATTAACAGCTTTGCAAAGAAAAACAAAACAAACAAAAATAATCTACCAGCTACAAAAGTCTATATGCACCCTCTTAAATTACCGATTTTGCCAGGTGTGGTAGCATATACCTTTAATCCCAGCACTGGGAGGCAAAAGTAGGCAGATCCAAGTTTAAGGCTAGCGTGGTCTACATAATGAACTTCAGGACAGCCAGGACTACATAGAGACCCCATCTCAATAAATAAAGTTCTTGGTTTATGGAAATATGCTTAAAAAGCACTTTCCCTTCCCAGTGTTAACACACATGGCATCTGTATAACAGTAAGTTCTGTGAGTTCTAAATATATATATTATATAGTATGCAATATGAAAAAAATAGAAAATTGCTTTACTCATTCTCAAAGGAATGTATTTATGAACATCTGAATTTGTTTAGCTACTGATACTCTGGGGTAGGAAATACTGCACAACTCCACCAGAGGCAATAGGTGAGCAGGACTGAGTAAGGCAGGAAAAGCCAAGTAAATGCTATCAACTTGTGCTATCATCATCGCCTTAGGTAGGATCTAAGGTTTACAGTGGTGAACTGCTAAACTTCCATAAACCTCACACTTGCCTCCCTCTTCTTTTTGGGGGGATTTAAAGGCAGGAAGTATTCATAAGACAGCACCAGATTAATAATCCTTTATCAGCTGAAAATTCTCCACACTGTACACAAAGATAGTATTTAAAAAAGAAGGAAAGATTGGTCTGGCAGTAAACACATGTAATCCTAGCATTGGGGATATAAAGACAGGAGGATCTGGAGTTCAAAGTCATATAACCAATTATATAGTAAGTTTAAGATCAGCCAGTGATACATGAAACCCTGTTTCAAAAAACCTGAAGAGAAGGAAGAGGAAGAGAAGAGGAAGGAAGGAAGGAAGGAAGGAAGGAAGGAAGGAAGGAAGGGAGGGAGGGAGGGAGGGAAAAGGGAGAAAAGGGGGAAAAAGGAAAGGAAAGTCAAAGAAAAAAGGAAAGAGGGAGAGGAAAATTTCAACATGACAGAAAATGGAAGATCAAGTAGAAAAGGCCAAATGATGACCACCAGACACATGCACTTGCCTGTACAAATGAAGCCCTGTTCCCATTGTAGTGCACGATCTGTTCTGTTTCTACAAAGTTAGCTGCATGGCCTTCAGAATCAATTCCTAATATTTGGTACAAAAGACATGTATAAAAAAATCATTAACTCAAGATAACTTAAGTTATTATCAACTCAGTTCACATTAATTGATAAGTACTCATAATATTAAGTTCAAACAAATAGATAATAATTATAAAATTAAAAGAAGCTTGCTTATGTAGGCTTAAAGAATTAAGATTTATCTATATAAACAAGAAGCTAGTAGATTTTTTCATACTATAAAGATCCTCAAAAAATGGTCCCCTTTGAAGAAAAGAAAGTCAAGCATGCCTACAAATCCTATTTTGAAGTTAAAACTATCATTTTTTGTGATTATAGTTGGTAATAACACTAAATGAAAATGTGGTTCACTGCATCAATAGTACTGAGTTGCAATGTAAAGAGTCCCTAGAAGATATTTAATTATCAAATAAAAAAAATGTATCTGATCCTAAATATCTATGACCATGAACATGTCCATGAAACCTAGTTTGAAAGCACAGTGTAATGTACTTACCAAAGACTACATTGGTTAGGCCTTTCTGAAGTACTTCCCTTCCAGCTTGTTTATATGATTTATTGTTACTAAAAGTCTTCTAAGCAAAAGCAATTTCCAAGGTAGCTCTGATCCAGATTACCAGAAAGATTATCAGAAAGAAATACATGGATTTTTAACTCCCCAATATTTAAAACACTCTTTTTCTGACATATTTCTAAAATAAAGCATTTTGAGTTACTGTTATCAGGATGTCTGTAACTATATATACACGTAGATAATCAGAAGGAAGCAAATTTACTGTGCTACACTAGCAATGGTATCACTTCTCAAAGCTAAATTACTTTCAGAAGCACAGGCTACATTTGTTTCCTTCTGTGGTGGTTTGATGAGGAATGCCCCCCCCCCCATGGGCTCATATTAGGGAGTGGCACTACTTGAGAGGGATTAAGTGTGACCTTGTTGAAGTAGGTGTGGCCTTGTTGGAGGAAATGTGTCACTGGGAGGATGGGTTTTTGGGGTTTCAAAAGCCCAAGCCAGTCTCAGTGTCTCTCTTCTTCCTGCTACCCCAGACTGGGATGTAGAACTCTCAACTACTACTCCAGTACCATGTCTCTCTGTGTGCCATCATGATGTAATGGACTAAACCTTTGAAACTGTAAGCAAGCCCCAACTGAATGCTTTCTTTTTATAAGAGTTGCTGTGGTCATGGTGTCTCTTCACAGCAACAGAACACTAAGACACCTCCCATAATTCCCCTTAAGGAACAAGATGCAGTTATTTTAAAAAGAGAAAAGATGAGGAAGAAGGGAAACCAGGAAAGAGGGAGATATCATTATGAAAAGACTTCCAAAATATATTAAAATTTTTTAATAAACCAAGATGTAGGAAAACATGTATAAAATATAACCACTGTCTATAAAAGGAAAACATATCTTTATTAATATAAAGTTACAGTGTAGGATAAGAAACTAATATCTGGTTATTTAGCAAGTAAGAACCAAGCAGATTAAATGGAAAATTTCTATAATTCTAAAAATAAAATTTATATTTAAAATGTGTATTCAATGCTTAACAATCCAAGAAAATATAGTTAAGGAGATGCTAACAATAATTTGGTTGAGGCCATTCTTAGTGGCCTTTTCCCAATGCTATAGCATCTGTAATAAGATTAGTCAGATATTCTCTATATAACTCTCTGGGCTCAAAATTACAGTTATTTGTTTAGTAGCATTTTCTTCTAATACATTATGGTTGAAAGCAAAACAAATTTTGGAGAATCTTCATATTCACAATAACTATAATACACATCTTAATAATTTGGTTGGAGCAAATTAGCGTATTTTTAGTGCAAAGCCTACAGAATGCTCAAAATGTAAACAAACATTCTACAAACTGAAGTTGTGAAGTAAAATGGTTACTTTTATACTTGTAAAGAGACCAAGAGTAATAAGAGAAATACCATCTGACATGAGTGTAAATTACTGAATACCACACTGAATTTAGCATATGTTCAGACACTCAATAAACAAACATGTAGCTGTTCTTAAACAATTAAAGGCTATTAATTACAGTAGCTAGAGAAAAGCACAGAAGAACTATTAATAATGATGTCAAAAATCATTAGAAAGGGTATCAAATAACAAGTAAGGTAAGTCATTTAAGGTAAGTGTTAAACAATGGAAGATATGGCCAAGTTATGCTGACATGAAATGATTCTTACCTCTTACATAATATCTCACACCAGCTCTGAAACAACTCCTTCTGGAGATGAGAATCCAATCAAAGTACTTTCCATTAATAGAACACGAGTGCATAGTAATAACTTAACTATATTAAGAAAAATCTAATGTAGGAATAGTTCTAGATTCAATAGAAATCTATTTACTGTAATAGGAATAAACTGTCTTTAGGAAGACAAAAAAAGACAGAATATGCAAGTCTTTCTGGTTTTTCATGATTATTCCCAAATCTTTAGCATCTTCATTTCCAACTGTAAAGTTTGTCAAGTCAATTCTCCTACAGTGACACATATACAGAATATTTAAGAACTTTGCTAGTGTTTCTATTTAATTTTTCGTTTCCATGATATCTTCAATTACTTTCTAAAAGTACAGAACCAGGTGTCAATTATCTCACCAAAAACCCTATTCGGAATGAAAACCAGAAATCTGAAAGAAATTAACCTTCAGATTAAGAAATGGAAAACAGAATAGGAGCTAGGAACATTGCTCAGTCCTGGGTTCGATCCCTTGTACTGTAAAACATAACTACTTAAAAATTAAATGAAGAAGGGGTAGAGAGATGGTTCGGTGGTTAAGAGCACTGACTGCTCATCCAGAGGACCCGGGTTCAGTTCCCAGTACTCACATGGCAGCTCACAACTCTCTGGAACTATAGTTCCAGGGAATTTGACACTATCCTCTAGTTTCCTTGGGCATCGGGCACATATGTAATGCGCACATGTACATGAAAGCAAAACATACACATAAAAGAAAATAAAAATTAAATAAAGAAAAAAATGAAATACAGCCGGGCACTTGTGGTGTATGTCTTTAATCCCAGGGCTTGAAAGGCAGAGGCAGTCAGAGCTTCATAAATTCAAGGACAGCCTGATCTACAGAGTTAGTTAGCTCTAGGACAGTTAGGGCTACATTGAGAAACCCTGTCTCTTAAAAAAAAAAAAAAAAAAAAAAAAGAGATCATACATATAATTTATACATATAAATTAATCACAACAGTTGATATATAAATATTTCAGATTGAAACAAATTAACTTTTTCTCTGGAATGTAAAAAAAAAAAAAAAAAAAAACCTAAAAGTGGAAAAAATAATGTAAAAAATATATAAAATGGTAGAGTGCATTCTAGCATGCATGAAGCCCTGGATACGATACCCAGCATGACAAAAATGTTATAACAGATGTAATAACACATGAATGTAATTTCAGCGCTCAAAAGTAGAAGGTTCAAGATCATATTCAGATGTGCAGAGTTCAAGGTTAGCCTGGGATTTCTCCAAGCCTTTCCTTCGATACTAGTCACTGAATTGTACAATTAAAACTGACTAAAATGGTGGCTTTTAGCAAAACCTATGTACACAAGTGCATCTCTGAAGCATGCTGAGCTTACTCCATCTGGCTCTATAATTGCCATTGAGAAAGAGACCTGCTGTGGAACAGCACTGTAAACATGTATTACTCTCACTGGCCTATAGCTGGGCAGTAAGAGATTATTGGGTGGGAAAATTCTGGGAAGGGTGGAGTTAGAGAAGTTGCCAGGAGATGCAGAAGAAGCAAGACATGCTGGAAAACAGGTAAAGCAATGTGGTGGCACATAGATTAATAGAAATGGGTTAATTTAAGTTGTAAGAGATAGTTAGTACTAAGTCTGAGCTGTCGGCCAAGCATTTATAACTAATATGCCTCGGTGTCAGTTATTCAGGAACTGGTGGGTGGGAAAGAAAATCTGCAAACAGGGACCACTCACTTCATTCCTTTGCTTGACTCTCTAGTTTTGCCACTAAACAATGCATTTATTCTGAATAGCTTTTTACTTTTTTTTTTTTTTTTGCATGAAAGGCATTACAGTTAAGCATTCCTGAAGCCTTGCATGCTCTGTATGTTTGAGACTCATTCACTACTACAATTATTTAATTATCCTCTGCATAAACATACTACTGGTTGGTGTTTTGTTAGGGTGGAGAATATCAAACTATTAACCTTCCTGCCTCAGCTTTACACAGGGCTGAAATTACAGGCATACACCACCACATCAGAAAGGATATACTAGTTTATTTGTCCAGTCTACTGTTGATAGACATGCAAGTTGTTTCTGGATTCTGCTGTCATAACCAGTTTCAACAAACATTTCTTTGTGTGAGCCTGTGGACATGGATCAAATCATATCCACCATCTGATACTATCAGAAAATGTCAATGGACTTGAGAATTATTTTAACTTATTCTCTTTACCCACTCTTGATACTTTCGAGTTTATCCAACTCATGGAAGAATTAAGAGGCTAACAAGTTTTATTGTTTCACTGGCCATATTGTTTATTTTTGCTAATTTATTTAGGTTTGCCATGTTTGCTATATGTAACATCTTTTTCTTAATATAATTTTATTCACTCATTATAAAGCATAATAAAATAATCCAAAAGCCTGCCATCCAACTTCAGAATACAACCAAGTCTCAACTTAGCCATTTCTTCTCCTTTCTAGACAGCTGAATTTATGCCCAAAAATAATGACTTTTAACAAGTTTGTGGCAACCATTCTCTGTCTTTCTATACCTATAATCATCACTTAAAAAAGAAACCTGCATTTGAGCTTTATGAAAATGACACTACACTACAGCCTTCTAAACCTGTCATTCCTCCCCATGAGTTTCCAGAGTTATCCCAGAGCAATTTGTTCCTCTTCAGAGTTGTGTGTAATCTGAAAAGGACAAGAACACAGAGACCTAATTCCTTTATTCTATGGGGCTCACTATTTTGTTATAAAATGCTGCTATGAACATTCTTTTAAATAATTCCTAGTATGAATGCGTTAGGAATTCAAACAAGAAGCACTGGCAAATTCTCAAGAGATCAAATTCTCAAGAAGTGCTAACGAGCCCGGAATTCCCATCTGGACCAGAGGTGAGTGCTAGCCAGAGAGGCAACTGCCCTTGGGTCCCACCACTGGACACAGGCCATCCCGGGAGGACCTGACCAACTTGGCCCCAGTTTCCTGCCAACTGGCGGGCCCTGCTGGAAGGCTCCCCTTTTCCAAGACTGCTGGCAGACACTGCAGTCTCCACACTCTGCCCCCACACTCATCTGCTGGAGACCCCAGCCACTTCCTGAGAATCAGAGACCAGCCCCAAGTTCTGCCCTGGAACTCCCATCTGGACCACAGACCAGAGGAACTCACATCTGGACAAGAGGCGCTCCCATCTGAACAAAATAAGGAGACCCCAGGGACTTCCCGAGACTCAGAGTCCAGCCCCCCAGCTCCTATCTGGCCAGCACTCTCATCTGGACCAATGCTGCCATCTGGCCCAGAGCTTCCATCTGGACCAGAGAGAGGTTCCCTAAATCTGTCAACTCTCTCTGGAGCAAGTACACTGACATGTTAGTATACATGAGTGACCCCAAAAATTCAACCAAAGAACTGATACAGCTAATAAAAACCTTCAGCAACATTGCAGGATACAAGATCAACTCAAAAAAAAATCAGTAGCACTTCTATATACAGTAGACAAACAGGCTGAGAAGGAAATCAGAGATACATCACCCTTTACAATAGCCACAAATGATATAAAATACCTTGGGGTTATGCTAACTAAGCATGTGAAGGACCTACATGACAAGAACTTTAAGTCCCTGAAAAAAGAAATTGAAGATGTCAGAAAATGGAAAGATCTCCCATGCTCATGGATAAGCAGGATTAACATAGTAAAAATGGCGATCTTACCAAAAGCAATCTACAGATTCAGCGCAATACCCATCAAATTACCAACACAATTCTTCACAGATCTGGAAAGAATAGTACTCAACTTCATATGGAAAAACAAAAAACCCAGGATAGCCAAAAGAATCCTCTACAATAAAACAACCTCTGGAGGCATCACAATCCCCAACCTCAAGCTCTACTATAGAGCTACTATAATAAAAACAGCTTGGTACTGGCATAAAAACCAACATGTGGACCAATGGGATCGAATTGAAGACCCTGACATTAACCCGCACACCTATGAACATGTAATTTTTGACAAAGCAACCAAAAATGTACAATGGAAAAAAGAAAGCATCTTCAACAAATGGTGCTGGCATAACTGGATGTCAATGTGTAGAAGGCTGCAAATAGATCCATATCTGTCACCATGCACAAAACTTAAATCCAACTGGACCAAAGACCTCAACATAAATCCAGTTACTCTGAACCTGACACAAGACAAAGTAGGAAGTAGTCTTGAACGCACTGGCACCAGAGATCACTTTCTCAATATAACACTAGTAGCACAGACACTGAGAGAAACAATCAATCAATGGGACCTGTTGAAACTGAGAAGCTTTTGTAGTGCAAAGGACACGGTCAACAAGACAAAGCGACAGCCTACAGAATGGGAAAAGGTCTTCACCAACCCCACATCTGACAGAAGGCTGATATCCAGAATATATAAAGAACTCAAGAAATTAGACATCAAAATGCCCAACAGTCCAATTAAGAAATGGGCTATAGAACTAAACAGAGAATTCTCCACAGAGGCAGTTCAAATGGCTGAAAGACATTTAAGGAATTGCTCAACATCCCTAATTATCCAGGAAATGCAAATCAAAACGACTCTGAGATACCACCTTACACCTGTCAGAGTGGCTAAGATCAAACACTCAGAAGACAGCTTATGCTGGAGAGGATGTGGAGCAAGGGGAATTCTCCTCCCCTGCTGGTGGGAATGCAAGCTTGTACAGCCACTTTGGAAATCAATATGGTGCTTCCTTAGAAAATTGGGAATCCATCTCCCCCAAGACCCAGCTATAGCACTCTTGGGCATATACCCAAGGAATGCTCAATCATACCACAAGGGCATTTGCTCAGCTATGTTCATATCAGCACTGTTTGTAATAGTCAGATCCTGGAAACAACCTAGATGCCCTTCAACTGAAGAATGAATAAAGAAAATATGATACATATACACAATGGAGTACTACTCAGCAGAAAAAAACAATGACATCATGAGGTTTGCAGGCAAATGGATGGATCTAGAAAAAATCATCCTGAGTGAAGTAACCCAGACTCAGAAGGACAAACACGGTATGTACTCACTCATAGGAGGATACTAGATGTAAAACAAAGATGACTAGACTGCTACACAACTCCAGGAAGGCTACCTAGAAAATGGGACCCTAGGAAAGACCCAAGGATCACCCAATGACAGAGAAATGGATGAGATCTACATTAACAACCTGGATGACAGTGGGAGTAATGAAGGGCAAGATTTGAGAGAAAGCAAGCTTAGGGGAGCAGGAGATCCCAGCTGGATCAGACCATGATAAATGAAGACCACATGAGAACAGGAATAGGCAGAGTGCTCGAGAGGTCCCCAAAAATCCACAATGATACATCCTCTGTAGACTGCTGGCAATGGTCGAGAGAAAGCCTGATTTGACCTAGTCCGTTGATCAGATGGCTAAACATCTTAAGTGTCGTGCTGGAACTCTCGTCCAATAACTGATGGAAGTGGATGCAGAGATCCTCAGCCAGGCCCCAGGTGGAGCTCCAGGTGTCCAACTGTCGAGAAAGTGGAAGGTCTGCAAGAGCATGAATTGTTGAATCCAAGATTGCAAAAAGCACAGGGACAAATAGCCAAACGAATGGAAGCACATGAATTATGAACCAAAGGCTATGGAGCCCCCAGCTGGATCAGGCCCTCTGGATAAGTGAGACAATTGAATAGCTTGATCTGCTTGGGAGACACCCAGTCTGTGGGACCAGGATTTGTCCTTAGTGCATGAGCTGGCTGTTTGAAAGCTTGTGCTTACACAGGGACACTTTGCTCAGCTTGGAAGGAGGGGACTGGACCTGCCTGTACTGGATCCACCAGGTTTAAATGAATCCCCAGGGGTGCCTTGATCCTGGAGGACATGGGAATGGAGGGGAGGGGCTGGGAGGAAGGTGTGGGTGAGGGTGGGAGGGGAGAGAACAGGGGTACCCATGGCTGATGTATAAAATTTAAAACACATAATAATAAAGAAAAAAAAAAAAAGTAGTGCTAACAAAGTTGGGGATTTAGCTCAGTGGTAGAGCACTTGCCTAGCAAGTACAGCCCCTGGGTTTGATCCTCAGCTAAAAAAAACAAAACAAACAAACAAAAAAGAAGTGCTAAGGATCACTGCTGTCTGTCACCACAAAATTCACTGATGGTTCCTTAAGCTCCCAAAGCTTTCTTCAAAAGTCACAGCACCAGAGAAGATTCCAAGGCAGTATTATTTCACTTGCTTGCCCAAATTAACTATTTTGAGACAGGACACAAAGATAAAATCCATTATCCTGCTGCTAGAGAGTTAAATCAGGTAGAAAATATGACTGCCTTTATGACTCATTTTCCTCTAATTACAGAAAGAGTATGTGTGCATGCAAAGACACACCAACCACTAAAATGAGATAATTTTAGAAAAATGAATGAATTCACTACTCTTTATCCAGAGTTAGACCCAGGCCCACCTAACCCTACTTCCCAGGAGACCCAATCCACACCCTCCTCAATTCCCACCACTAATGGCTAACAATGTTGCTTCATATTTCACTGAAAAGGCGTATATGCTCCTATGACATATTACCCACTGAACCTACAGCCAGGCCAGAATTTCCTCCTTGCTCATACACTCAAAGCCTTATTCCAGTATGCACCCTTACCATTCCCAACTTCTCTAAAACCTTTCTTACCAGACTGTTAATCTCCTCATTTGGGGAGGGAGGACAGGGGCAGGAACATAACCTTCTTCCTGAATTGTCATATCTAACCACTAGCATGTCTCAGCTGTTGATACCCTCTTCTTAGAAACACTGTCTTCACTTGTTTACAGGACATTACTTTCACTTGCTTTGACTTTCCCTCATTGGTCTATGTTAGTATCTGCATAAAGCTTGGAGCAACCCTATGATCTGCCCTTTCAGTTCACTCCCTGTGGTTCATTTTTAGAAGTCTTTTATGTAGCCTAATGCCTACAGTACATGGCTCTAGCATTTTCTCATGATGTAGAAACTCTTTCCAACAGTACATCTCTCACTCTCTTTAGAGTATATATCTCTATTTCTCCCTTTAGTAATCTCATCCCATTTCATGGACTAAAATGGTATCCTAGCACTGATGAGATGGCTCAGTGGATAATCAAGTCACCTGTCACCAAGCCTGCAGATCTGAGTTCAATCAATCCCTAGAACTCACAAGGTGGAAGGAGAGAACAGACTCCTAAAAGTTGCCCTCTGACTTCCACAAGTGTGCACATGCACACAAAAATTAAATAGATGTTGTAAGAAAGAAAGAAATGCCATCTACCCTGACCACCCACAAATTTACATCTGTAAGGCCAGAAAGATGACTCAAATGGGTTAAGTAAGGTACTTTCTACCAAGCCTACAAGGAACTCAATCCCCAGGACTCACATGGCAAAACCAAGAATCTGGCACCTGAAGTTGTCCGTTGAACTCTCCACATGCATCATAAGGAGTATGCCATCTCACAAAACAAAAAGAAATTAAGTCTCTAGTATGAACTCTCCCCTCAATTCCAGTTCTATTAATCTGGCTCCTCCCTCACATCTTCATTCACCTATTGAAATGCTGAGCTTCACAAATCTCAAAGGACGGTTTCCTTCCAGTTAACATGACAAGAACCTTACATTTCCACCAATCTCTTTCATATTCCGTATAGTCAGAAAACCTAGTTAGCTCAATTTTTCCAAAGATACCTACCCAACAACATTGACACCTTCTTGGTTCTTGGAGAAATCCACTCTCACTGTCATGACTTTGTCTCCACCTTACTCACACTGGGCCAACTGCTGTCAGAGGGGTGCTGCCTTACTATGCAAATCGTCTGCTCAACCTCTACTCTCTCAAAGTACGTTTTCATCGTATGTGAAGTAAAAGTCACAACCCTACCATGCACTACAGAGCCCTGAATAATCTGTATTAAGAACCTCATGAACACATCTCTCCCCACCTACAGTGTACTACACTAAGATATACTTATTGATCTCTGTAAATATGAAACCTAGAAATACATTCCCAGTTAAGAAACTACACTAAATAAAGTCCATTTCAAGCTTTAAATCCAATATTAGATAGGTAAACTAATTAGAAAGCTGCTTAGAAAACAAGCCTAAGATCATATTTGATTATTGTTGCAGGATATTTTATCACACTGTGTGAAGATGTGTCACTGTTTTACTTTGCCTGCTTAAGGCACTTGATTGGTTTAATAAAGAGCCAAAGGGCCAATAGCTAGGCAGGAGACGTTAGGTAGGACTTCAGGGCAGAGAAATGAAGTCAGGATGAATCTAGACACATAGGAGATGGCAGAGAGACAAAGAGGGAGTTGGATATACAGAATGGAGGAGAGGTAAGAGGCCACATGGCAGAACATAGATTAATAGAAGCAGGTTAATTAAGTTATAAGAGCTAGGTGGGAACAAGCCTAAGTTAAAGACAAAGCTTTCATAATTAAGTCTTCATGTCATTATTTGGGAGCTGGCAGTCCCCAAAAGAAAGTCCTACTATAGATTATTATTTGTCCATTCATAATCTCATTTTGAAAACAAAATAGAAACAATAGGTCCAGATCCTTGAAAACTACTTAAAACATATCTGTTCTTATTTTATTCTTAGGAGTACTTTTAAAAACTTGGTGGAGGGTAGGGGTAGGAGCAGAGCTGAAGATGTAGAATACATGTCGAGCATGCAGAAGGCTTGAAATCCTTGGGAGATAGAGGCACAAAGATCAGAAGCTCAAGGTTATACTTGGCTACATACTGAGTTTGGGGCCAGTCTAGGATATATAAGACCTATGTAAGAGAAAGGAAGGTATTACAAAATATTTGATTACACTGTGTAATGATATGTCACTGTGACTTGTCTTAATAAAAAGTTAAATGGCCAATAGCTAGGCAGGAGGTACAGGAAGGACTTCTGGACTGAAAGAGCTCTAGGAAGAAGAAAGGGGGAGTCACCAGCCAGATTCAGAGGAAGAGGACATGCAGGAGGAGAGGGGAAAGCCACAAGCCACTTGGCAGCAGAGATGAATAGAAATGGGTTAATTTAAGTTGTAAAGCTGGTTAGAAAAAAAAAGCATAAGCTAAGGCCGAGCTTCCATAATTAATAATAAGTCTCTGTGTCCTTTTTTTTTTTTTTTGTGAGCTGGTAGCCCAAAGAAAATTCCATCTACAGGAAAGAGAGATAGGAGAGGAGAGAGGAGCAGGGGAGGGGAGAGGGCAGAAAAGAGAGGAGAGTTAGACTGGGGATGAAGACAACAGACTAAACAAGGGCTTTACCTTGAGATTTTTCTCATTTTTTTTTTATTTCCCCATAACTTTAAAAAACACTTCCTCCATTGTGGTGATATATGTAAATAATTTCCTAAATCCATAATTTATCCTTACATGGATAATATTTTACTAGCTGATTCAAATGAAGATAATTTAGAAACAATGTTTCAAGAACTAAAGAAAATTTTGCCTTGTTGGGAATTACAAATTGCTCCTGAAAAGATACAAAGAAGAGATTCTATTATTTAGGATATAAAATAGGTCTACAAAAAATTAGACCCCAAAAGGTGCAAATTAGGAGAGATCTATTACAGATTCTTAATGATTTTCAGAGATTATTCGGAGACATTTCCTATCTACGGACTGCTGTTGGGGTAAAAAATTATGAACTAAGTAATTTGTTCAAAACCTTAGAGGCTGACAAGGTCCAAGAGAATTATCAGATGAAGCTGAGAGAGAACTGGCCTTGGTAGAAATGAAAATACAGGATGCACATGTGGATTGTGTGGATCCAAAGCTTGATTGCATTTTGCTTATTTTACCATCTAAGCATTCTCCTACAGGAATTTTATTGCAGAGGAATATATTGGTATAAGAGTAAGAGCTAGATAACGGTAGGCCTGAGCTAATGGCCAAGCAGTTTAAATAATATAAATGTCTGTGTGTTTATTTTTCAAATGGGTTGTTGGACTAACAGGGCTTGGTGGCACCTGGAGAGAAGCTCTCCAACTACAAATGGCGCCCAACGTGTTGGCAAGAGTTTCCACCTAAAACCTGAGAAAAAAGATTCTAAAATGGAGCTGAGCTAAAAAACAGCTTCCTAGTTGTCTCTCTCAAATTAGCGGCAGCTTGCTGGTTTGAGCTACTATGGCGGGTTCCTGGAGTGTGCGTCTTACCTGCAGTGTGGCAGGAATGAGGAATCTACAAACAGCACTTTACTCTGCTGCATGTTGGATTTATTTGCTAGTTTAGAAAAAAAAAAAGGTTTCTGGGCTATACACTGCTTTGATAAAACTGCTTCTGATAGTTGATGGTACACATGGCTCCAGACCCAGAGCTGGTGGTAAACTGTACCACCGCCATGTTGAGAAGCTGAAGTGGGCGGAGCCAGCAGCCACAGTGGTGTTTGAGTCTTACAAAGATGGATATTACAAAGAGAATCTGGTTTGTCTTGTCTTTGGGATTTTTAACTACAAAAAAAGATTTGATTGTAAAAGCTGTTGTGAATTTTAAAGGTACCTTGACTTCAAAATTTGGATATAAGGATATGTTGCTTTGGAAAAGAATCGCTGCTTTTGTTTCCACAGAAAGCCAGAGGCTATGGATTTGTTCCAGATTAAGATACATCAGGTTTGATCAGCCAAGACCATCTGAAAGGTCTCCAATGACACAATGGCCCAGATGATCCAACATCCAGAATGGTTTCAAGGCAACTGGCTCAGAGGTTTACCCTCATGGACTACTTCATAATCCTAAAATTTTCTTTATGTCCCCATAAGATACAGCGCCCCCCTCCAGCAGGAAGTAGTAAGAAAAACTACGCCCAAATTCCCAGCTGCCTTTGGAGACGGAATTGACTCACTTCTTCTCTAAACCCAAACACATTGTTTAAAAAAAAAAGGTTAAGAGATTCTTATGTCACAAATCAAATTTCTGGTGTGGGACAGAAAAAAAACCAATGTTTTTATTTAAAACTGGTTGATTACAAATGCGATCTCTTTAAAAAAAAAGGGGGGGGGATATGATATAGATATAATAGGATAAAAGGGTAGATTAAGGACAGGCAGGAAGTATAGGCGGGACAAGAGAGAAGAGAATTCTGGGAGGTGGAAGGCTGGGGGCGGGGGAGACACTGCCGGCTGCCACCGTGACAAAAAAGAGTTAAGGTACTGGTAAGCCATGAGCCACGTGACAAAGTATAGATTAATAGAAATGGGCTAAATATAAGAGTAAGAGCTAGACAATGGTAGGTCTGAGCTAATGGCCAAGCAGTTTAAATAATATAAATGTCTGTGTGTTTATTTTACAAATGGGTTGTTGGACTAACAGGGCTTGGTGGCACCTGGAGAGAAGCTCTCCAACTACATATTGGAATTGATATTTCTACCAAACAGAATAAAAAATTTAAAACTTATGTGGGAAAGATCTGAGTTGATTTTAAAAGGAAAATTGAGACTTCATTAATTAGCAGGAATAGACCCAGCAGAAATTAACTAATGATGAAACTGACAAATTATAGGCAGAACGTGAACCCTGACAAAGAGCTTGCAGTAATTTTCTGGGAGAGATAAAGAATATCTCAAAAGTGATAGAATTAAACTTATAAAGAGAACTAACTGGATCCTGCCTCACATTGTATGGGAAACACCAATATCTGGAGCCCCTACATTTTATACAGACACAAACAAACAAGGAAAGGGAGGTTACAAATCAGAATTTAAAGTGGTTCAAAGTCTTTATAATTCAGCTCAAAAATTGGAATTGTATGCTATTCTGATAGTATTAATAGATTTTTTGGAATCTCTCATCATAGTTACTGACTCTCAATATGCTGAAAGAGTGGTCTTACATATTGAAACAGCAGAATTTATCCTTCATTGAATCAGAATTAACTTCATTATTTATTCAGTTACAAGATACAATCAGGAATAGGAATCATCTCTCTTATATATAACTCACATCCGATCCCATTCGGGTCTGCTGGAACCTCTAACACAAGAAATGATGAGATCAATCAATTATTGATAGGAAATGTGCTGGAGGTCTCAGAATTTCATTAAAAAAAAAAAAAAGTCAATAGTAAGGGTTTAAAAAAGAATTTTTCCATAACCTGGCAACAAGCCAAGGAAATTATAAGGAAATGTCCAACTTGTTCTTTTTACAATCAAACTCTACTACCAGCAGGATGTAACCCAAAGGGTACTCAGAGGAATGAAATCTGGCAGATGGATGTGTTTCATTTTGTAAAATTTGGAAAACTGAAATATGTACACCATAACATTGATACCTACTCAGGATTTTAATAGGCAACTGCTCTGAGTTCCAAAAAGGCTGATTCTGTAACGACGCATTTGCTAGAAGTTATGGCCATCATGGGTATACAAATTAAAACGGACAATGCTCCAGCATATTTCTCTGCTAAAATGAAACAGTTTTTTTGCTTATTACAATATAAAGCATATTACAGATATACCACACAATCCTATGGGCCAAGCAGTCATAGAAAGATCAAATTGAACTCTGAAGGACATGCTAAATAAACAGAAAGGGATAGTAACAACTCCCAGAAATAGATTACATAATGCTCTATTAACTTTGAATTTTCACAATGCTAATGAGAAAGGAACAACAGCTGTGGAGAGACACTGGCTAATAGAAAAAAACTACAGAATCAAATGAGCCTGTATACTTTAAGGACTGCTAGCCTCAGAATGGAAACCAGGATGTTGGGGATGAGGTTTTGCTTTTGTTTCTACAGGAGAAAAAAAGCTATAGATACCATCAAAATTGGTAAAGGTTCCATTTCAACAAGAGACCTCCCAATCAGAAGAGGTGATAGTTCATCAACTAGCATGACTATTCAATTTAAATTAACTTATACAACTAACAACAAATGCTTTTCATTTAATCCGCTATAACTTGCCAAAAGGGAACCTCCCCAAAGTTAGGCTTGGGGAAGGGTTTCTGTTTTTGTCTTTCAGGAGAATGAAGGCTAAGGACTCTGAAGAACACTGGACAAATGAGACATCAGAAGAAAGAGAATAAATCATGCAGAAAAGAATGTCCCAGAAAAAAGAGTAAAATGGCCTATTGGTATATCATATATAAAATTTCGTAAGTCTCCTAAATGTTTGTTTCTGCTGTTCTCTACAAACACTTAACATAAATGCTCTTTATGTAGTCCCAGTTCAGTTAAAAGGTAAAGCTGGCTTTGGAGTTGGAGCATGGGCCTCTCCTTCTCTAAATCCAAGCATGCTTGTTAAAAAAAAATGCAAAATCTCTACTTTAATGTCAGAAGAGCCACCTGATATAAGACAGAAGAAAATCAAAATTAAGGGACTATTCTATTGCCACTAATCTCATAATTCTTTGGTTTTATTTTGACTCTTTAAAACTTTTCTTAAGGTATGAATTTTATATCAAAATTTATAAGAAATATATATATATATATAACTTTTGTTAGAGTACTAACATTCTAGAAAAAAGGTTTCATCTAGCTGCCTGTACATATTTTCGTGTTTGAGTCTCTATCAGGTTTCTGCAGGTAATCATGACCATGCCTAACACTAAATTTGAAGTCTCCATAATTGTCATTGTTTAGGATGGTTGGTTATAAGTTGTTATTGTTAAACAAAAGAGGATATAGATAAGAGGTAAATTATTCAATCTACTCTGAAAAGAAAAAAGAGAGAATATGGATATATGATGAGATAAAAAGGTAGATTACTGAATCTACTTTTAAAAAGCAGTATTTTAATTTTAAATATTTTACATTGGATTGAACTTTTGTATACTGTATACAAATTATGTATATTGATACAAATTTGAGATTGATTTTGTTAGAAAATACTATACATATATTTCTAATTTGGTTCAAGGTATTGTACCTATACAGTTCATTTAACAATGTAATGCAAATTGCTAGTCTTTGAAAGTTATTATTACCAACTAATTAGGATATAAAGAAATGAAAGTAGTCATTACAACCGAACTTGTAGTCATATTAGGTATGTTTTCAAGGTCAAACAGAGATATATTTTAGATAGACAGGTCATCTTCAAACCCTTCAGAGATCTACAGAATATGGCATTTAAGATGTGTTAATAACATAGATCTCTTCTTTTGTTATGACTATGAGACATGTCTGCTCCTGGCAACACCAATATACTTCAGAGAAGATGATGGGCATTGAAGAAACTCCTTATGGAGTTTATTTTCATTGTGGCAAAAGTTAGCCACTGGGCAAGAAAGTGCCCTCACATTGACTGCTGATAGTATGTAATCCAAGACAAGATAGGATGGCTCTTTAGAAAATCCTGCTTCATAGATCAGTCTGTCAGGTATGCTAGGCCTGTGGGCCAAAGATGGGTATCCCAACGTTGCAGAGAAACCTCAGGTGACTGTCTAGGGAGCCATCTGTTTGTCATAACACACATTTTTTGGAAGTCATTTGTTTGCACTTCCTGTTTAACTAGGTAATATTATTTCTTTCTCAGGTCTCTAAGGGAGTTGAAGATTAGATAGTTGTAGTTACAGTTTTCCTTGTTAACAATTTCAGAAAAGAAACTAAGAGGTGTAAAATATATTTTATTTTGTTTGAAAGACATCAAAAGATAGTTTTCGGTTGGTAAGACAAGTTAGGATAAAAAGTGAATTAGGTACATTTAGGACTCACCAAAATGATAGATAATGGAATATTTTCGCTCAATTTGTCAAATGTAAATGGACCAGACGTTGATGTATTTATTGCCTGTATATATTGTATATAGTTATTGTACTTACTGTATAGTTTTTTTATATTAGTTATAACTTTTTTATTTTAGACAAAAAAAGGGAAAATGTGATGATATTTTATTTGTGCACCCCAACAAAGCTTATCTGAGGATCACAGAAAAAAGCCAGGGACTATATTAAACATAGAAGTCAGGCAATGGTAGCAAACCCCTTTATGCCTTTAATCCTAGCATTTGGAGGCAGAGATTCATCTGGATCTCTTTGAGTTCAAGGCCACACTGGGAACAGAACCAGGGATGGTGGCACATGCCTTTATTTCCAGCACTAGTTAACCATAGAGGCCTGGAGGACTGTACAGACAGACAGGAAGTGATAGGGCTGGGCAGAAAGAGGAGCAGGGTACAGAAAGGATATAGGAGTAAATATAGAGGAAGTAGCTCTCTTTGGAGGCTGACGAGTTGGTAAGGTGAGCTTGGCTGTAGCTTGTCCTATTCCTCTGATCTCTTGATTTTCATCTGGCTCTGAGGTTTTTTTTGTTTTTTTTTAGTAAGACCATTTAGAAATTCATCTTACATTCCATTACTTAATAATATAAAAATTTTATTGTAGCATAATGAACAAATAAATCCGACTACTAGGTCAATAAACTTCATCGCCAAAGATGCCAATTTATATACAGGGTCCTGACTACAACACTCATTAGCACATACTGCACCTTCCTTCAGTAGCCTATTCACTGTGAGTTCCTACTTTATTATGTTATCTCTGATAAGAATGTATTCTTGAAATGAATCTACAATTAGATAACCAACACTTGTTTTGTATTTACACTTTGATTTTCCCCAAGCGTTATTCTTTGTATTCTATTTTCATATTTCCATCACTCTTGAAATGATAATAAAAATTTATAATAATTTATATATATTTATATAATTTACTTCTCAAGTCTTTGATCACTGTCATTCTTAAGTCTGATTTAACACTAAGGAAAAGCATCATTTAAATAGGTTCACTCTACTCTTCTGTAATTCACTGCTACAAGATAACTCAAAAAGGGCAAGATACAGTTATACATCTTTCCTTGAAAGCCACCAGCCATCAAACTCTTGAGCAAAAATGGTAATATACTCTGTAGAAGACTTTATCTAAAAAGGGGAGGTGGGTTGCTTATAGTCTGTGCTAAGATTTTACAATTATACCTTAACTACAATTTCTAATACTGAAATACTCATCTCACATCACATTTGAGACTCTGTATCTGTCTTAAAATTTAAACTTTCTAACATTTAAACATGTAAAATAAAATTTAAACAAAGACTGTAGAAACTAGGGTGCAAAAATTTCAGATAAGGATACAGCCATGTAACACTGGAAGAGCAAACCGATGGACCTAAAAAGAAGATATACAATGTATTTAGAATCAGCACTCCTTAAATAATAAGCCATGTAAGACATATTTACACACAGGCAGTAATATACAAACATAACCATACAGTGAGAGTTCATGTAATTTCTAATGTTAGGGAAATGTCTATAATGTTGCAGGTAAAAAGGCAGTGTAATCACTAGCGTTTAAATGGTCACAGATAAACACCAGTAAAACTACATGAAGCTGAATATTCCTTCTTAGTCTTTGCCTATAACTATTCTACTTCTAGAAAAGTTATAGGCTAATGACTTGCAATCTCAACTACCAAAAATAAATAAAATATTCTGCAAACAGCAAAAAACAAATCACTTCTACAAACCTAAGTGCCTTAGCTCACATCTCATTTGTTACAACACAGGATGAGGCTGGTGGCGAGTTAGGGGAGTTTCCACCTGGCCTGAAGACTGAGAACAAGAACTCTTGGACAGAAGTCAAATTTGCAGAGGTGACTAATTAGAACTGCAGCCCTGTGGAGAGACTGGAAATGTTGCAGGTCAAGAAGCTAGTTACCTTGTGTTAGGATAGTCCTAGCCTCTAAAACAACCAGTCCTTCCCTAGCTCTGTATCAGAACTGACATTGTGTGATTAATAGATTTAAAAAAAAAAAAAAAAAAAAAAAAAACTTTTGGAATCTATTAAATTAGAAGATTATTAGCTTCTATTAACTTAAAAGCTAAGAATGTCATCAGATAGCATCCTGGACCTATAGAAAATCTTCCTTCCCATCTTGCTGTAACTGCCTCTTTTTTTTTTTTTTTTTTTGATTTTTTGAGACAGGGTTTCTCTGTGTAGCTTTGCACCTTTCCTGGAACTCATTTGGTAGACCAGGCTAGCCTTGAACTCACAGAGATCCGCCTGGCTCTGCCTCCCCAGTGCTGGGATTAAAAGGCATGCGCCACCACTGCCTGGCATACTGCCTCTTTGATGTACACACCAACATATTTTTAAACTTGCCTTGATTTATGACTTTCACTGTTTTATAAAACTATAAAAATCTCAAATTTCTTCCACATTGAAACATGGAATTTGGAGTTAAATCTAGGCCATGGTCATTCAAAATGGCTCCAGAATAAATCTCTTACTCCTTTTAAGATGAGAACTGTGGTTTTTGCACTAAAAGGACTGAGCCCCTATCCCTTACTTCTACATTATTCATCCAGCACAATTCATTCTAGCTGTCTTAGAAAAAGTTAATGTTTTTCATTAAAGCTTCCATTCATAAGTATTACAGTTTGTACCTTAAGTGTCCCTAAAAGCTTATGTTTTCAAAGGCTTGGGAACTGGCCAGAGAAGCTCTTGGACTTTAGAAGGTATATAGCCTAGTGGAAAGAATAACGGTCATTAAAAACTAACCTTTATAAAGGCACTGTACCCTATGCCTATTCACCTTTGTTGACTGACTACCATCAGGTGAAAAATTTGCTCCATCAGTGTACTCCCTGGCATGTTCTCTTGACTAAAGACCCAAAGGCAAGGGAGTCATCAGACAGTACAATGAAATCCCCAAACCCCTAAGCCTAAATACTCTAAGTTCTCTCAGACATCTTGTCACCGTGTCAGGAAGCTAACGTAATAGGAGATTAGATTTCTACATAGATCATTAAGAGAGGGCAAGAATGGTCATGTGTGTGCGTGTGTGTGTGTGTGTGTGTTTAGTCATTTTAACACATTCAAACATGTATACTATGACAAGAAAGCATATTTGAAATGGAGTACATTACCTCTGGCTGAGCAGACAGTTCTCTGAGCAGATGCCCGTTCCACACAAACCGCTGATCTGCCTGAGAGAAGTTTTGAAACTTAATGAAATATCTCTAGCCACAGTAAGTGTCCTCAGATGGAAAACTACACTCATCAATGCCTCCACCTGATGGCTAATATGAGTTTCTCTGACATGTCCCAACAGAATACACCTCACTTCAGATCTGCTCTTCTTCCCATTCCTGTCTGCCTTATCACACATAGAAACTCCAGGTATCCTCTCCCATTTTTCTAGGTAATCACTGGCCAAGAACTAAATCTCTACACTCATTTCTCCATCTCCACTACCACCACCAAGGACAACGCCTGATCCAGTATAGCTATTGCTTAGCTACTTGGCCTCCATCTTGCCTCCACTTCTGACTAGGCTCCTCTGGGATAAAGGAATTCTACGCGTCCTTTCTGCTGTCTCCTCAGTTAGTTCTTCAGTGACTGCCATCTCAGAGCCAGATCTTTGCTTGGTCTCCCAGGAGACGTGGCAGCTGCTGTTTAAAGGTCTAACCTCCCCTCTGGCAGGCTGATAATCCATCACAAAATACACAAGAACCTGAGTTCTTCAGCTCAGTACATGGGCTAAGTAGATAGCGCAGTGCTGAGCCATCTCCCTCCCTCCTCACACCTAAAGTCATAGGAAATGACCTATGGTGTCATGGCCAGGGGAATATCATATCTTTTAGTTTGTTTCCAAGTGGTTTGTGCTACTCATAATTAGTAGTTATCATTGCACAATGGGTGCGATTATGTAACTAAATATTTTACAAGTCAGTGAAATGTAAATAATAACTTGCTGTTTCTAAACGTTGAATTATTTGGAATACAACTTGATAAAAGCATAGTGCTAAAACAAATTACTGTTGAATTACAAGTGGAAGCAGCAACTAAAAAAGGTTAGAGGAACGTAGTAAAAAGCCACAGGATTCTGCCACATGGCTTTATAAGTGTCAAAGTCTTTAAAAGGCTGAAATGGAAACCTTTAAGAATAAAATAACAGCTAGAAAAATAGAATCAAGGAACCAAAATAAAGAAAAGTCCTTAATTCTATGCAAAAACATTGACCATTCTATGTTAATTTTTTTGTCTTAATATAAGGTTTCATTAATCAGTTTTTGTTTGTTTTTGTTTTTTCAAGACAGGGTTTCTCTGTGTAGCTTTGCGCCTTTCCTGGATCTCACTCTAGACCAGGCTGGCCTCGAACTCAGAGATCCGCCTGCCTCTGCCTCCCGTGTGCTGGGATTAAAGGCATGCGCCACCACCACTGACTCATTAATCAGTATTATGATCCTCTGTAAATGACATTTTTATTTAGCTTTAAGAAAAAAACAAAAACAAAAAAACTCCCTAGCTGGGCATAGCAGTGCACACTTTTAATCTCAGTACTCATGAAGCAGAGGCAAGCGGATCTCTGTGAGTTCAAGGTCAGCCTTGTCAACATAGTGAGTTCCAGGACAGCCAGAGTTACATAGTAAGATCCTATCTCAAAAGAAAAACAAAAATATTTTTTTAAAAATTCCCTTCCTGTCACAGAAGAGATAGCTTCTGGCTTCTACAACTTCTCTTCCCACTCCTTTGCCAAAAGCCTCCCTCTCCCATTATCACCTAACTGATAAGCCTCAGCTCCAAAGCAACCTTCCTTGGTATAGCTGTCCCTGGCACTCCCAGGCAGAATTAGACTCTCCTTCCTATATGACCCCTCTCTACAGTGGTAGTCATTTCTGCTTGTGAATGCTTGTACTATTACCTCTCTAAGTATACTGAAGGCTCTTCTCATAGCACAGGGGCTTCGGGTTTTCATTTTAGGTTCCCCACTAAGTATTACATGCCTGGCATACAACAGGCACAGGAGAGAAGTTTGATGAACATGTAAGGAGTACAGCAATTGGTTTTAAAAGCATCAGTCTCTTGTTTTAAAGCTAAATACCTTGATTACTTAGCTTATCTGTAAATTAACATACAATTTTACTTGATTAGAATGTAAAATCTTAAAGCTCCAAACAGCTAACAACTAAAGTACTAAATTAGTGAAATTTATCATTTTCACTAGTCAAAATGGTCTATTACTGGCAATGTCATACATAGCAACCTTTAAAATTCTGTATGCCCTTTAAACATGTCCATGCTTAATTAATTAAAGAAGAAATGTAGCATGAATCTTAAAGAGTCTTATTAATAAAAAAAAACCTGGAGCCAGGTATTGGGGTGAATACTGGAAGATCAGAGAAGCAGAACAAGCCACAGCTACCTCACCTTGCCAATTCCTCAGCTGATCCTGTTTCCTCAGACTGGAAGCCTCTCAGACCTCATCCAGAATGGCTCTCAGCTGAACTGTTGTTCAAAAGCCTAGAAACTTAACCAGCCAAATGCTTCTAAGTTTCTGGTCTTCACACCTTATATATCTTTCTGTCTTTCTGTTTTTGCCATCACTCCCTGGGATTAAAGGCTCACTTCTCTGGATTAAAGGTGTGTGTCACCATGCCTGGCTGTTTCCAATGTGGCCTTGAACTCACAGAGATCCAGAGGGATTTCTGTCTCTGAAATGCTAGGACTAAAGGTGTAAGTGCCACACCATTTTCTAGCCTCTGTATCTAGTGGCTGTCTGTTCTTTGACTCCAGATAAATTTATTAGGGTGCACAATATTTTGAGGAACACAATACTACCACAAAGAAAAATAATAAAGGCAGGAATAGGGGACATGGCTCAGTGGTAGAATGCTTCCTAGTATGCATGAAGTACTTGGTTTAAGCTCTAGCACCACACACACAAAATAAAATAAAAACAGATAAATAAAACCAAGGAGGCAAAAAGCCATGTCCTGGAGCAGCAGAAACCCAGTTGAGGGCATTTAAAACCTAGTATTAAAAGTACACTCATATTAGGCCTGTGACACAGGCCTTGTAATCCCATCAGAAGGCTGAGGCAAAAGGATCCAAGGCCTTCTTGGGCGACAGAGTGAGTTCAAGGCCATCCTGGGGAACTCAGTGAGATTCTGGTGTGAGAGCATGACAGCAAGAATGAGAGTGAGAGCATGTCTCTACCTTTGTAACTGGCTCAGATTCTTAAATCAACAAATTGCTGTCTCTTCTACTTAAAAACAATATCACAAATGACTGGCCATTACTTATTAGAACACTGACTTTTTTTTATAAGCTTAATTATGTTGCTAATAGTGCTGAACTAAGAGCAGTGAAATCATAAACTAACACAATACAAAGTTAGTTTGAAGACTTGTCCCCCAAGTATACAGTTAATAGCCTGGAATATTTATGCAAAATTACAAACTCAGGTTGGGATGTAGTTCAGTGGTAGAGTGCTTGCCTACTATGGGCAAAGCCCTAGGTTCAAACTCTATGTATTATGCGTACATGTATACACACATTCTGAAAGGTTTTCATCTAATCACCTGTGTGCGTTTCTACTAGCTATTTGAGTATCTACCCCAATTTATCTCAATCTTGGCTGTGTATATACACAAGGCAGAGCCCTCAGTGAGGCCTCTGATAGACATTTAAAACATGGTATGTGTTCAAAGCCTCACATATGATTCTAATATAGTCAAGAGTATGATAAATCAAAACAGGACTGGAGATATGGTTCAATAGGAAGATGCTTCCCTAGCACACGAGGCCCTGAGTTTATCTCCAGGACTGGGGAGTGGGAGGTAGAGAAAAAAAAATTTTTATAGGTTAAAGAGACATGCCTCTTTTAAAATCAACTAAAAATAAAGCTACCTGAAGATCCAGCTTACCCTTTCCAAGAGACTCATTTCTTGAAATTCTGGACTTGTGTTAGACAGCCGTTGCAAAGTATGGGTCAAGTCATATGTTGTTGAAAAGTAAAATCCATCCATATTTAACACATGGTTTAGCATTGCTAGGAAAGTTTTATTATCTTGTAACTGCAAAGAAGAAAAGGGAGAGTTCAATACTAGTCACAGTTGAAAAGAAAAAAATGTTAGCATGAGAGGACAGCAAAATTAAAAACATTTATGTTAGCCCCATTATCACTGACACAGCTGGCCAGAGATGGGGAATATGCTATATAAACAATGTAGGCATTAAACTCACTTGATTTAGGTACAGCCTCCTTCCTCTCTTTGGTATCATCCACAGCTATCACTCTAAAGCAGAAGAGTTAGGTTTTTGTTTTTCAAGACAGGGTTTCTGTGTGTATCCTTGGCTGTCCTGGAACTAATGCTGTAGACCAGGCTGGCCTCAGACTCACAGAGATCCTTCTCCCTCTGCCTCCTTAGTGCTGGGATTAAAGGTGTGCACCACCCCCTGGCCAGAAGAGTTGTTTAGTTGTTTAAAAAAACACCAACATGGGGGGTTGGGGATTTAGCTCAGTGGTAGAGCACTTGCCTAGCAAGTACAAGGCCCTGGGTTCGATCCTCAGCTCAAAAAAAAAAAAAAACAAAAAAAACAAAAAACAAAAAACCACCGCCACGTTAGGTTACATTGTGCCAGTATTTCCCAGATTCTCTCTGTCCTTTACTACCCCTGCTTGTGTTTATTATTACTATCCTCATTAGCAAATCAAACACACAAATCAAGAGATTAGCATTATCCTCACTTTCAGAAAATTTCACTGGTTTGGATTGGATAGGAAGTAAAAAAGAATCATTTTTCATTAAAGCAAAATCAGAAAGCCTAATAAAAGTATTTCCTTAATTTTGGAATAATAATTTTATCTGGCTTTCCTAGTTAAAAACATTGACATTAAAAAAAAATTGTTCCAAAAAACTGTCAAGGTTTGATGATGTTTAGTAGTTATTAAATGATTAACATGTAAACTTATACATTACAAATGTATATACTATACATTTTTTAAAGATTTATTTATATATTATGTATACAGCATGTATGACTGCAGGCCAGAAGAGGGCGCCAGATCTCATTACAGATGGTTGTGAGCCACCATGTGGTTGCTGGGAATTGAACTCAGGACCTCTGGAAGAGCAGTCAGTACCCCTTAACCTCTAAGCCATCTCTCCAGTCCCTTTCCTTTTCTTTTTTTTTTTTTTTTTGGGGGGGGGGGAGAGCTGAGGATCGAACCCAGGGCCTTGCGCTTGCTAGGCAAGCACTCTACCACTGAGCTAAATCCCCAACCCCACTATACATTTTTTAATTTAAGCACAGACTAGCAAAAGCAAAAAAAAAAAAAAAAAAATGTAGTAAACAGCACAAAAGGAACTTTATGGCTAGATGACAAATCCAAGAAAATATTCCTGAGTAGTTAAAATGAATACAGCTAGTTTTATTTCTTGTGTGTGTGTGTGTGTGTGTGTGTGTGTGTGTGTGTGTGTTGGTGTACATGGCATTGTATATGTGTGTGAGGGTGAGTATGGAAGCCAGAGAATGACCCTAGGTGTTATTATTACTCAGGATACCATCTACCTTTTTTATAATTTTTATTTATGTGTATGAGTGCTTTGCCTATATATGTATATGCACCACATGTGAATCTAGTGCCAGAAAAAGGCATCAGATCTCCTGGAACCGAAGTTACAGATGGTTGTAAGCCACCTTCTGTAAGAGCCACAAGTGTTCTTAACCACTGAGACAGCTCTCCAGATCCCATCATCTATCTTTATTGAGTCAAGATTTCTCAGAACCCTGGAACTCAAAGACTAGTAGAGACTGGCTGGTCAGCAAGGCCTAGGAATTCAACTGTGTCTATCTCCCTATCATCACTGGGATTACAAGTGTAACCATGTCTGAATTTTTTTGGAGTTCTAAGGCTCAACTCAAGGGCCTCATGTTGGCAGGGCAATTGCTTTACAGACTGAGCTCTAAGCTGCATTTTTGTTTAAAATATTTCTCATGGAGAATGAATATAACTAATGTATTAGGAAAAGGGAAATTCTGAAGTATAAAAAGCATATATTTACAGCTTTACTTGCTAAAACAGTGTTACAATTTGACATTTTTACAGGTAAAATATGTTTTGGAAAAACAAGTCTTGTAGAAACAAAGAAGGCATGATCTTTCCTGAGGATAAGATGGTTGCTGGGAGTAGGAGAGATATTTTCTAGTAAGCTGCCTATGTTCCTATATAAGTAACCCTAATTAAACACAATGGTTCACACACACAAAGAAATCAAAACCCTTTAAAAAAAAAATGATCTTGGGAGCCAAGAACAGTGGTACATGCCTTTAATCCTAGCACTCAGAAGGCAGAGTAAAGTGTATCTCTCTGAGTTCCAGGCCTGCCAGGGATACATAGTAAGGCTCCATCTCAACAGAAAAACAAAACAACAAAAAACAAAACAAACAAACAAAAACTCAGGTATAAAACATTTTTAAAGGCATATGTCTTTAATCCCAGCACTCAGAAGGCAGAGGCAGGTGGATCTTTGTGAGGTTGGGTCTACACAGTGAATTCCAGGTTAGCCAGAGCTACACAGTAAGGTGGTGTGTGTGTGTGTGTGTGTGTGTGTGTGTGTGTGTGTGTGTGTGTGTAAACCTTGTAAATTACTTTGGAAATAAGCATTCTGAAGAGGTGTAACTTTATACACACAATAATCACTTCTAGAAAAAAAGTAAGTTCCAAAACCTGAAAGAGGAATTGGTAGATTGCTCAGTGGGTTACACAGTTTGTCATGCAAGTATGAGGACCTGAGTTCAGATTCCTAAAACCAACCTAAGCCTGGTCACAGTGATGTCATCCATAATCCCAGTGCTCCTACAGTAAGGTGGGAGGTGGAAACAGGACAACACCTGGAAGCTCATAGATAAGTGTATGTAGAGAAAAACAACTAGGAATCTGTCTCAAACAAAGTAGAAGGTGATGACCAATGCCTAAAATTGTCCTGACCACATGTGGACCATGCACATGCCTACCAGTCTAAATACTCACAAACACATACATATATGCACAAAAAGATTTAAAAATCAGAATAAGGCAATGTAATCTATGAAAATGTCAACATATTTCAAGCAAAAAAAACCTTTGGAAAGTATTGTTAATCTTCACTTTGTACAGTGTAAAAAAAAATGACCATTTTATCTTAAACCTTAATAACATAAACTAATTTATATAAGTCACTTGAAAAATTGATTGTTCTATAACCTTTAACAATTTTGTGAAAATATAATGTTCTTGGGGCTAAAGAGTTAGCTCAGTGGTTAAAAGCACTGGCTGCTCTTCCAGAGGACTGGGGTTCAGTAATCAGCACCTACATGGTGGCTCATAATCAATGACTCTAGTTCCAAGGGATTCAATGCATTTTTTTACCTCTGTAGCCACCAAGAACACATACAGTGCACATACACACATGCAGGCAAAAAATTCATATATATTAGAAAGACATTCTTATTTAAGTTATGAATGAATTGAGAAACTAATGTTAGCACTGTATTTAATGAATGAATGTATTCATATCTCTGGCAGAGTCCCATACACAGCTCATTAATCCTTCTGCTTCAGTCTCTAAGTGCTAGAATTACAAGCATATACCACTATACCCAGTAGTAAGTACATTATAATAAAATTATCATAAACATGAAAATTGAAAACATTTTATTTTGTTAAAAATTTATCAAGAAACTGAGCAGCACAGCTCCTTATATAATTTATGATTGGGAATATCTACTCTGACATTGGTAAATGTTACAAACTTTTATGAGTCTAAATGAGTTTTTAGCATTTTATTCTTTACACTTTGTCATATAATACTTCTGGCAGTTTCTTTAATAGAGAGTGTGTTGCAGTCATCACTTGCTCTTCCTTTCTGTCACAGCCACTTCACCGTGATGGTAACTTTACTACCACCTCTGGCTTTGCACCAGTCTCTAGACTGGTGACTGCTTATGATCCCATAGCCAAGCTACTCTACAGCTCTATTATTATGTCCAATCTCAAATCAGAGTTGCCATTTGTTTAGTGGCATGTTCATCTTTGCTAAGTTACTTCTTCAGTTAATATACCATAGTCACTAACATTTACTATGTGTTGTTAGGTGTCTAGTGTTAACTAAACCAGGTAACATGCACGCACATGTTCCGTGTACATACGTGTGTACACACACGTACACGTACACACACACACACACACACACACACACACACACACACACCCCATGTGTCCCATGTGATTAACAGTGAACAAAACTTTCTTCTAGAAGAAAAAAGGAATGAAAAACACTTTTTCAAATGTATCTAATATTTTATTTTTCTATAGAGAATATGAAGCTAAGGCTGAGTATTGAGTTCTTGGTCATTCTATTTGGCCTTTTTTTTCTCCATATGAACTTCATAATTTAAATTATTCATTATTTAAAAATAAAACCAACAAAATATATGAACTTTAAAAAAATATAATTTTTAATGATTTTTTAAAAATGTGCATTGGTGTTTTGTCTGCCTATGTATCTATGTGAAAGTGTCAGATCCCCTGGATTTGGAGTTATAGATAGTTGTGAGCTGCCATGTAGGTGCTAAGAATTGAACTTGGGTCCTCTGGAAAATCAGCCAGTGCTCTTAACCACTGAGACATCTCTCTAGCTCTTTAAAAAATATTGTCATGGATAGGTATAAAGTTAGTAAAATAATTTCATTTACAAGTTATTTAATAACTAGGTTTATAAGAAATCCATCTATATTTTACAACCCTGCACTCCATGGAACTTTTGAGTTTTGCAATTAATAATTGATTCTAAATTCTTACCTGAATATCAGTCAAGTGCAACATTGTCTTCTTATAAGAAAGAACATCAAAATCTGTAGCTTTCCAGATTGCATGATTAAAAAATTCACCTACTTTGATCTTTTTGGTAATGACAACAAGATAATTACCTGCAAAATAAATAAACAAACAAACAAACAAATAAATAACAGCCAAATGTAAATATTGAAAAATAAATAAAAAAGAAGTGGGGCTAGGGATTTAGACCAGTGATACAGCCTATGCTCAGCATGTATGAGGCAGCCCTGGTTTGGAGTCCTAGTATATCTCAAAAATCAACAACAACACACATAAAGTGATAGCCCTTATCTGTAAACTTAGAAGCCGGGCAAAATGAGACTGCACTGAGCTACTCAGATAAGAGGCCCATTTTTCAAAACATTCTTAAAATTTATAATATAAAGAGTAATATCTTATTTAGAAAAATTCCTATTAAAAGACCAATTTTTGCCGGGCAGTGGTGGCGCACACCTTTAATCTCAGCACTTGGGAGGCAGAGCCAAGCGGATCTCTGAGTTCGAGGCCAGCCTGGTCTCCAAAGTGAGTTCCAGGAAAGGCGCAAAGCTACACAGAGAAACCCTGTCTCGAAAAACAAAAAACAAAAAAAAAAAAGACCAAATTTTTTTCTCAAGAAGATAAAGCAAAACCTTTGATAACCAAAGAATTGAGCTTAGCTGATAGAGAGTAAAGACAAAAAAAGTTTTTTTTTTCTAAGCTTGTGCCTTGAAACACCAGAGGTCACAAGATTAGTGCAGGGCAGCTCTCTCTACACCAAGCCTTTGTCCTTCTGATCACTCTCATCATGGACAAACGTGCTGGGCAGTACACCTAACCAGATACTGTGACTCTACAATATACCAATCCTTACCCTGGTCAGACCCTAACCCCCTTCTCTGATCATTAAACATAGTCCCCTCCCTCACCCTTTCTTCTGTGAAACTGAGGACAAAAGCTGGGATCTTACACATGATAGGTACATACTTCCACCAACCTATTTCCCAGCTCTCCTTATATTAAGATCTGTTCAATGTTTTACCTCCAACTGCCCTGCCTAGAGGTTTTCCTGTATATAAATCTTTCCTAGAAGTTGTAACACTGTTACAATATCTTATCACTTGAATACCTCTATCACTAGACTGTGAATTGCAAGAAAATGTAACATTTAAAATCTTTTATAACTTGCATCTAGCATAGTGACTTAGTAAAAATAAAACAGAGAAAAAACTTTTTAAAAGCTCAAATAAAATGAAATTAAAATGAAAATTCACCTTCTTACACATGTCTATAATCCCAGCACTTGGGAGGCAGAGGCAGGATAGTGAGTTGGAGGCCAGCCTTGAATATAGAATGAGTTCAAAGCCAGTTATAAATATAGATTCAAATCATATGTCAAATAAACAAATAAAACCTTCTTAATAACTCAAACCAAGTATCACATGTAATGTATGTTATCATATCAGTGTAAGGTTAAAGGTATAGAATACACTGATAAATCAATGCATCAAAAAATTTTAAATGGGCTGGGCATGGTGGTACATGCTTTTAATCCCAGCACTTGGGAGGCAACGGTAGGAGGATCTGTGAGCTCCAGATCAGCCTGATATATACAGCAACTTCCAGGATAGTCAGTACTATACAATGAAACCCTGTCTCAAATAAACAAACAAAAATTAAATGTTCTTAGAATTTATGAAAATTTAGGAGGTTTCAAATCTAGTTAGAATAAAATCAAATATGAAAATTTCCTTTTAAAAAAGAATAATTCAGGCTGTGCAGTGGTGGCTTATGCTTTTAATCCCAGCACTTGGAAGGCAGAGGAAGGTGCATCTCTGTGAGTTCCAGACCAGCCTGGTCTACAGAGTGAGTTCCAGGATAGTAAGGGCTACACAGAGAAACCCTGTCTCAGAAAACCAAACTAACCCCCCCCCCCAAAAAAAAGAATATTTTCAGGGTGGTAAATATAACTGTTTAGAGAATATTATTTTTAGAAACTACACAAGTACATGACCTACAAAATGACAAGAACACTTTTTCTCATTATCTAATGTTATCAATTTATTACCTTCTTTGCCCATCTTTGCTTATTTTCTCTTACCTGCCACCAGATGGATTGTGCCCAGTATCCCAAATATCGGTCTTGTAACAGCTGAAGGGGGGACATCTTTTTTGACTTAAAAAAAGAAGAAAATAATAGAAAAGCTCACCAACAAAACAGAAATTTGAATAACTTCAACTAAATTAATTTGTACAATTTATTCTAAAAAACAAGCATTTTCCATTAATATCAGACCTCCATTTCTGCAGAACATAAAATATAGATGCCATGTGATATTAAAAGAAGATAGTTTAAAAAACAACATACTTCAGCTTCCTCATCAGGTAAATTGTGGTAATTTCTAATGTCGCCAGAAGACTAAATACTATCTATCCCTTTAAGAGTAAGTAGGAGTAAGGATCTAAGAAAAGAGTTCCATCTCACATACTACTAACAATATGAAAGTAGAACTGTCCATCCGTTTTGGAGATTCAAAAGAAAGGAAGGAAGAAAAAGCATTCTTCTCCCGTGTCTAGCAACAATGTACACTGGTAGTCAAGAAGGCAAATTACTACCCCTGATTTCTAACAATGATGTCCATTATCAATAAAACTGTACCTTAAAGAATGTATTTCACAATTATTGAACTTTCAGTCAATATGTTTCACAAAACTTATTTTGTAGTACTCTTGTTTAGAAAATAATGCCTCAAAAGCAGATGGGAGAATTCCAGATCAAATAAGCTTGTTTTGTTTGATTCATATTCAAAACTATTCCATCTCCCACACAGTCACATGAAAACAGAACTCCAAGGAGCTGGCAGTATAAAAAAAGCAGCCACTCTCTAACACAAGGTTCTCCAAACTCGTGTGGCTAGAAAAATCTATTTTATTAAGCTTTTTCTCCCCAGCTTTCTTTCAACTTATTAACAACCTGAATCTCATTACTGTAAACTCAAGTCCTGATCCTTAATATCAGTCATAGTAGTAATTCTAAATAATTAACTCTAAATAAAATGCTAAAAAAAGGTCAAGATCCATTCATGTTGGTCTCTAATAAATCAATTGATTTAATAATAATACTCTGCAATTACCTAGTATGAAAACGAGAAATGAGCTAAATAGCAAGCAAGTTCAAGAGTAGCCTGGGCTACACAGCAAGATTGTATCCACAAATAAAGAAAGAGCAAAAAAAGAGTGTCTGAGCCAAAAACAGCTCATGAGAATATTTTGTTTTGAATATACTGAGATTATTTGACAAACTCAAATGTACTACTACTGGTAGAACAGTAAGATTTATGGACCAAAGCACAGTAGTAATTAATAAAATTGTAGCAATTCTCAAAATATATGTTAGTTTTTCATGGAAGCAAAATAACCTATTTTCTATGGCCATAGTTTGCATTATTAATGGTAAAGAGAAACTGGCTGAGAGACTGCTGGTAAGTTAGCCTCTCATTATCACTGACTTTGTATCAAAGTATTTTACTTGATTAAAGACTGCTGGTACCATCACCTTATGTCACACCTGTCTTGACCATTAATATTTCAGTCTACTAAAATGGAGATGCAATCTTTACCTACATGTAAAGTCATTGCCAGTCCAAAAATAAATGAGAATACACTTTACTGTAACACTTACACTAGCTCATCACTAATGCATAAAGAAATAATAGTGTTGAATGGTATAATACTTCTCTGAAAGTATATTAATTAATAGTTAAAACCAATCAGCTACCTTGAAGAGAAACCATCCAAGCAAGAGACAGAATATGTTAATTATCAACCTAAAGCAGAATTCTAATGACATTTGTCAAAGAAAAACTGTCTAAGGTACTTAAAGAAATAACCAGTTTACCCATACAAATGGAAAATTTAGTCATCTTTTTCTTATACTTTATTAATCTACTGAAAATATTTTTATATTTTACTTTACCTACTCAAACAATATTTACTAAATATCTACTCTGGTAATTCAAATCTTTTCTTTAAGATAGGGTCTCAATATGTAGCTCTGGCAGGCCTGGAACTTGTTATATATTCATTCAGTTCAATTCAGACTGACCTTGAATTCACAGAGATCTGCCTGCCTTGCGTCCCAAGTGCTAGGATTAAAAGAGTAAACCTTCAAGATTTTCTTAAAAATAAGAAACATATTAACTGCTTGGAAGTGAACTAGAAATTTTAAATCTATGAAATATGACATTCTAATGAGTATCCTTCTACTAAACCAATGAAATATTAAATTCTAATGTGCTATTACTTGGTGTTTAACCAATAAAATTAGAAGTTCTAATGTGATGTTACCTGGTACATTACTTTGCCATCAAAATTATTTAACATTAATTTCTTCAGAACTCAGATAGTTCCACACACATAACTGGAGAAAACATATTTTTCACACACAAAGGAAGCAAAAAATAAATTGGATTGGATTGATTAAAAAAAAAAAGCATTGCTTGAAATATTTACAACTTTTAGTCAGTGAAGTACATTTTCTTTTTTCATGTTTAAAGTAATCTCATAGTTATGAAACTTTTCAAAACAAAACAAAGCATCTGTGAAAGCTCCTTATTCACTTCAACTGTCAGCTCTAGAAATGAATTTAGACATTGAAATCAAAACCTATCAGAATATAGATAAGGAAACACAGAAATTCTGGCCTAGACCTGGTGACATACACCTACAATCTCAGCACTCAGGAGGTAAAGGCGGGAGGATCCAGAGTTCTGGGTCAGCCTAGGCTATGAAATGAGTTCTAAGACAGCAAAACCCTTTCTCAAAAAAATACCTACCCCCAAGTTAATTAAGGTAGCAAGAATTAAGTTTTCTAACAAAAAGGCACTTAAAGAGCCTCATAATGATGCACCACTGACAGTCTTTTATTACTGCAATCTCAGTACTGAATCTTTCTGGGAATCTCTGAAACTAGCTATACATACCTGCAAGGGTGACCTCTGTGGACACTCGGTCAATGGTGAGTACATCATCTGCTCCATCATCACAAGCTTCCACATAAAATTTTTCAGGTGTAATATGCCTAAGAAGAAATTGACAGGCATAAAGAAGTCAAAACCAGGACTTAAAAAATGATTACAACAGGGTTTTAAAGCACCATTTAGTCCCTACTTCTAAACAGATGGCACTGTTAAGTTCACTATCCTTATGAATTTACTGCAATTCTTTCCATTTATGTACTGAATGCTAAGATTGTAATTTGCTATAAAGTCATCAATTTGAATCATTTAAGAAAATAATAATCTTCTCTAATGTATTACATTAAGCATCATGGAAAGGGCAATATAGCATAATAATGGCACAATATATAGAGCCAGACGATGTGCTATGGGACCATAGGCAAATAATTCATCTTTTTTCTGTTCTTCACAATTCCCTTACAATAAGGGAATCACCACATGTATATCATGAACAAGTAAGCCAGTTTTTGGTACTCAGTGCTTATTAAACACACAGTAAATAAGATGTTGTATTAAGGGCTGAGGATACAGTTCAGTGGACAAGCACTTGCCTTGTATATGAAAGGCCCCAAGTTTGATCCCCAGGACTAAATTTTATTTTATTTTATTTTAGGTTTTTTGAGACAGGGTTTCTCTGTGTAGCTTTGGAGCCTGTCCTAGAACTTGCTCTATAGACCAGGCTGGCCTTGAACTCACAAGAGATCCACCTGCCTTTGCCTCCCGAGTGCTGGGATTAAAGGCATGCACCACCACCGCCCAGCTCAGGACTAAATTTTTTAAATATGTAACTAAAACAGATTAGCATTAGCTAAAAATATTAAATTGTTTAAAGCAAATTACTTAAACATTTGCTTTATGTATACCTTCCTGAAAAAATTCTCACTTCATAAAAAAAGACAATGAAATGAAATAAGAGGGACAAAAAATGAGAACCCACTTTGGTACACAACTTTGTAGCCCTAGTCTAACAAACAAAACAAAAACATTGATTCCTCAAGAGATCAACTGGATAGATCTGTCAAACAACTCAGCATAGTTAAGGACTAAGTCAGAAAATGTGGAGAGCTGACAAAGTAAAAAGGCAGGCAGACAGTGCAGATGAGGCAGATGGTAACTTAAAGTGAGGCTGCAGCACCACAGGCAGAGTGCCCCCCAACCCAATCTTTCTTGTTGATTCACCAGACTTTGTGTGTGTGAGAGCAATCTCAGGCCTGCTCCTCTTCCCACTTAGCTTCTGTACTCCCAGGACTCTGCCACACTTTGCCTATGAAAAATCTTACACAGCCATCACTGACATTAATTTCCTATTTACCTCGTAAGTTATCTAGTGTTACAGAGATGTGTCTTGTAACAAAATATAAAGTATACTTACTGTTTCTGACTCTGAGTTTTCTGAGCAATAGCCAATCCTTCATTATTCAAATATAACTAACATCCATTTATGGGTTATTAGTAACTAAATTGTTAATATTAGACTAAGTTCCTTCATTTTAAGGAGTATTCTAAGAGAATGAATATCAAACAAAATACTGTACAACAAAGAATGTAAATCTGTTTCAAATGTCAATATTTAGTCATTCGTTCCCTTTTATCACCAGATCTATTTCACTGAATAGACACATCACCATTTCTTCATTCCTTTTTGATAGGTATTTGGGCTGATTTTTGGCTTTGGGGTTATTAGTAATGAAGGTGCCATAAATAATCTTGAACAAACATTCAGTCAATTTGCTCCTCCTATCTACGAGTAACTAATCACTCAGAGTACCATGGTCAGGACAGTACATGTGTGTTTAACTTGTGCTGAGGAAGGAGAAAAATGAAAGACTGTGTGCACAAGAAAACTTTCTGTGGTGCTGTATGTGTTCCCTTTCTTAACCCCAGCAATGATGATATTAAAAAAAAATCTCAACATTTACCAAACTGTATATTTTAAATATATGCCACTGGCTACATGAACTAAATGTCAATATTTAATGAATATTTATAATAAAAAGAAATATAATAAAAAAGAAAACAAAGAAGTCCTAAAGCAAAACAAAGGACTTTGTGGTAGTTTGAATGTAATTGGCCCCTATAAGCTCATAGGGAGTAGCACTATTAGAAAGTGTAGCTTTACTGAAGTAGGTGTGGCCTTGTTGGAGGACAGGTGTCACTGTGGAGGTAGGCTTTGAGGCCTCTTTTGCTCAAGCTTCACTCACTTTGACAGACTGACCACTTTCTGTTGCCTGCAAGATGTAGGACTCTCAGCTACTCCTCCAGTGCCATGTCTGCCTGTATGTTGCCTCTACAACAAGCAAATGACTCTAGCTTGTGTCACATTAACATAAAACTAGTCAGCACAGAGAGTTACCTCTAACTAGTTCTAAGTCATTTCAAACATTGGTTTTCAGGATAAAGGGCAAGGTGGCAGATGCCTGTGATCCTATCCCTTAGGGGCTGAGGCAAGAATATCGTTACATTCAAGCCCAGCCTAAGCCAGTAAGACCCTGCTCACCTCCCCCACTTTCAGCCCACATCTGCAGAAGGCTTTTTTATGTATGCATAAGCCATATTCCTACTGTAACATTTATTTAAAAATTATGTGCTAAGCATTACACCAGTCTGGGGACTAGAAGACAATTAATAATACACATAACACAAAAAGAAATTTTAAGTAAAAATCAAGTCTGAAAACCAGACTTTATAAAGCTTTTTGAAAAAATCATTTTCTATAAACAAAGATGACATTTTGAAAAACCTAATCATTTAGAGTCTATTATGCTACAATGTCTTTCAAGATTTTAAACACACATGCTATAGAACAAACATCTTTCTGCGTTCTCGGAGGCTTAAGCAAACTAAGGTGCTGTGGATGATTCATTGGTAAATAAAACACTGATTGGTCAGAAGCCAGGCAGGAAGAATAGGCGGGACTAAGAGAGAGGAGAATAGAGAGAACAGGAAGGCTGGAGGGACAAGGCAGGAGGGAACATTGCAGCGGCTGCCAGGACAAAGAAGATGTAAGGTACCAGTAGGCCACAAGCCATGTGGCAAGGTATGGATTAATAGAAATGGGCTGAATATAAGAGTAAGAGCTAGACAATGGTAGGCCTGAGCTAATGGCCAAGCAGTTTAAATAATATAAGCGTCTGTGTGTTTATTTTATAAGTGGGCTGTCAGAATAACAGGGCTTGGCGGGGGCTGGAGAGAAGATCTCCTGCTACACTTAGGACTTGAAAAATCCATGTGAAATGCTTTCATGTGTGGCCAGTGCTACCACCGAGCATTTTGTCCCACTTTGAGTGTCCTAACATACACCATGATTTTTTTTTTTTTTTTTTTTTTTTTAAATAAGGTTCACATCAATTAACAAAGAAGCTTTCCTCAGGGCTGAAAAGATAGCTCAGAGGTTAAGAGCACTTCCAGAGGTCCCAAATTCTGTTCCCAGCAACCACATAGTGGCTCACAACCATCAATAATAATATCAGGTGCCCTTTTCTGGTGTCCAAGCATACATGAAGACAGAACATTTGTATTCATAAGAAACAAATCTGTAAAAAAGCAGCTTTCCCCACCTGACTTTTAAGCAAGTACAGTGAGAAGATATGGCTCGTTACCAATGCTGCTTTAGAAAACCAACACAATGAATGATTTTTTTCATCCAGTACTAGCAAAGCAAACATTCAGAATCAATCAAATCACCCTTATAGGCCCTATTTACATGGGAAATGAAAACTTACAAATTAGACCAATGGCATCTGTGCTGGCTAGTTTTATGTCAAGTTGACACAAGCTAGAGTTATCTGAAAGGAGGGAACTTTAACTGAGAAAATACCTCCATAAGATCTGGCTGTAAGGTATTTTAATTAGTGATTGGTGGGGGAGGGCTAATTAGTGATTGGTGGGGGAGGGCCCAGCCCCCAGCCCATAACTGGTGGTACCATCCCTGGGCTAGTGGTCCTGGGTCGTTGGCAGACTTTTTTGTCTCACCAGCTGCTCCCAATATAACTACACAGAGACTTAATATTAATTACAAATGCTTGGCCAATAGCTTAGGTTCATTTTTAGCTAGCTCTTATAACTTAACCCATCTCTATGTTGTGTAATATTTTGTTTGTGTTTCTGAAAAATAAAACTTGCCTGGAGATCAGAGGGTGGAGTTAGCCACTAACCATAGAGACCAGGCAGTGGTGGCACAAACATTTAATCCCAGTGCTTGGGAGGCTAAAGCCTTTAATCTTAGCACTGGGGAGGTAGAGACAGGAATATATAAGGCAGGTGGAGACAGAATCTCAGCCTCTTTTTGGTCGAGGATTCAGAGAGGTTAAGAAGTCACTAGAGGCTGCTCCTTTGCTTCTCTGATCTTTCAGGTTATTACCCTGACATTTGACTCCTGATTTTTATTAATAAGACTAATTAATTAGGATCATGCTTCATCCCTATTAATCTATGTGCTGCTCCAAGGCTCGTTTACCTCATATACATACATCCCATCTTGCTCATGTCTCTTCCAATGCTGCCCTTCTTCTCCCCAGAATTCTTTCTGCCCCGAAAATCCTGACTAGCCATCAGCCAATCAGCTTTTTATTAACAACGAGAGCAACACATCTTCATAGTGTACAGAAGGATTATTCTACAGCACTGGGTTCTATAAGAAAGCAGTCTGAGCAAGTCAGTAAGCAGCACCTCTCCATGGCCTCTGCATCAGTCCTGCCTCCAAGCTCCTATCCTCTTAAGTTCCTGCCCTCACTGTTTTTTTGTTTGTTTTTTCGAGACAGGGTTTCTCTGTGTAGCTTTGCACCTTTCCTGGAACTCACTTGGTAGCCCAGGCTGGCCTCGAACTCACAGAGATCCACCTGGCTCTGCCTCCCAAGTGTTGGGATTAAAGGCACGTGCCACCACTGCCCGGCTGCCATCACTGTTTTTGAAGATGAACTGTTATATGGAACTGTGATTATAATAAACTCTTTCCTCCCCAAATTGTTTTTTTCTTTCTTTTTTTTTCCCCTGGAGCTAAGGACCAAACCCAGGGCCTTGCGCTTGCTAGGCACGCACTCTACCACTGAGCTAAATCCCCAACCCAAATTGCTTTTGGTCATGGTACTTCATCATTGCAATAACAACCTTAACTAAGACAGCATCTAATAAAAACACTATTTCCACAAAGTCTTAAGAATATTACTTTAGAAGTAGTCACCCTAAAAAGGCTTGGCGATGAGCAACAAAAAAAAAAAATACAGATGTTCTTATCTTGACTATGCTAGTTACTGGCTCCATAATGCTGGCTGGGCTATGAATATCTACTCAGTGCTGGGCTTATCTAAAAAATTCCTGGATCACAGAGCTTACTTTCTAGTGGGAGGCAAACACTACACAAGAAGTAATTCAATAATTTTAGACAAAGGAAAACACTGTGAAGAAAATAAAGGTGATTGGAAAAATTGGTGATAGAGGATTCTAATCTTGTTTAAGGATTAAGTGAAACAATATGTAAAAGCTCTTGGGCATAAGAAAAAGATATATCTGTGTTCTTAATTAAGGCTGGGGATGACAATGCTCACATCTAACTCACAGAACAGTTAGAGTCAAACAAGCATTTTTCTAAATCACACTTTTGTAGGTAGTAAAGGCTGACATATAGGGATGGTAACTTTCATTTTGAGACAGTATGCTGTTCAGGCCAAGCTGACCTTGAATTTGTGATTCTCCTACAGCGAGAGAAGCTGTTAATAATTACTGCATCTTTGAAAATCTTACATGTGGGTACACCTCTGCCACAGCATTCATGTGTAGGTAAGAGGATAACCTCAAATGTCAGTCCTAACCTTCCACTTTGTTAAGACAGGGTTTCCTGTTGTTGCCTCTCCACAAGCCAGTTAACTGGTCTTCAAGCTTCTGGATGTTCTCCTGTCTTTGCCTCCCATTTCACAAAAGGAACATTGGAATTATAGACATACACTACTGTGCTTGGCTTTTCATGGGTTCTTAGGGTCTGAACCCAAGTCCTCACTTTTTTTTTTTTTTTTTTTTTTGGTCGGTTTGGTCGGAGCTGAGGACCGAACCCAGGGCCTTGAGCTTGCTAGGCAAGCGCTCTACCACTGAGCTTAAATCCCCAACCCCTAGTCCTCACTCTTGTACAGTGTGGTAGTTTGAAAGAAAATGGCCCCCAAAGGCAGTGGTACTATTAGGAGGTGTGGCTTTGTTGGAGTAGGTGTGATCTTGTTGGAGGAAGTGTGTTACTGTGGGGGCAGGCTTTGAAGTCTCTTTTTGCTCAAGCTTCCTTCAGTATGACACTGAGTCCACTTCCTGTTGCCTTCTGATCATATAGCCAGCACCATGTCTGCCTGCATGCCACTATGCTCTCCACCATAATGGGCTGAACCTCTGAAACTATAAATGAGCCACCCCAGTTAAATGCTTTCCTTTATAAGAGTTGCTGTGGTCATGGTATCTCATCAGCAATAGAAACCCTAAGACATACAGCAAGCAGTTTACCCACTCAGCCAATTCAAGCCCCAAAGTAGCATCATTTAACACAAGAAAAAAACCTGCACATTCATAATAGGACTCCTAACATAAGACCAAAAAAGTTATTCAACTAATCCTTTAAAGAAATATTAAGTAGATGACATTGATTTTTTTTTTTTTTTGCCACACCAAAAAAATATCTAAATAATTTAAGTATGAAGGAATAACACTGCCCATGGGGTGGTGGTGCACTCTTTTAATCCCAGCACTCAGGAGACAGAGGCAGGTGGGTGGATCTCTTTGAATTCAATGGCAGCCTGATCTAGAAAGCAAGTTCCAAGACAGCCAGGGCTTACACAGAGAAACCCTGTCTCGAAACCCAACCCCCCCAACGGGGGGGGGGGGGGGGGGAGAGAAGAACACTGGAATCAAGTTATATCCAACTCAAATATATCATCTGACATATAACTAAGACACAAGAACAGTAAAATATTGGCTGCATAGCTAAGCTTTAATTTATATCTATCTCCAATTGTGTTTAAATGATTTTGTTATATGTATAATTACTCCAATGATAGTTCTAAAAGAAAAAAATGCCTACACCTCACATTTTAACCCTAGAGTTAAAAAAAAAAAAAAATCTGTCCTACTCTCATTAATAGTAAAGGCCCCATATATTGTCTTCCAACTTATTTGTATCAAACTTATACCAATAGAAACCTACACATTTCCAAGAAACATTCTTTAAATCAGAATATAAAAGAAGCTACATTTCAAAATAAGAAACCAGAGCCATTTTTAGGAGTAAACACCAACCTAAAATATCAAGGTTACACAAAACAATGCTCTGATTTATTAACAACCAATGTTCTGATATACAGGATATCTGATATGCAACCCCAAAGGAGTCGCAGCCCACAGGTTGAGAACTACTGTTCTATAGTATTAAAAACTTGTTTGGCTAGTGAGATGGCCCAGCTGTTAAAGTGCCTGTCATCAAGTATGATGACACAAATTTAATCTCTGTATGGTAGTTTGAATGTAACCCTCCCCCAATCCTGAAGGGAGTAGCACTATTAGGAAGTGTGGCCTAGATGAAGTAGGTGTGGCCTTGTTGGAGGAAATGTGTCTTTGTAGGGGTAGGCTTTAAGGTCTCCTTTGCTCAAGCTTCACTCAGTGTGACACTTGGGCCATCTTCCTGTTGCCTTCTGATTAAGATGTAGCCAGCACCATGTCTGCTTGAATGCTGACATGCTCCCGCCATGATGATAATGGACTGAACCTCTAAAACAATAAGCCGCCACCTCAATTAAATACTTTCCTTTATAAGAGTTGTTGTGGTGATGGTGTCTCTTCACAACAATAGAAACAAAAAAAATCAATAAATGTGGAAAAGAATTTAAGGGCTTAAAAAGTCTGAATGTCTTTCTTATTTATAAAGCTATGAGTATATGAAAAATAAAAGGTCTCTAATTCTAATAACATTAGAATTAATGTTATTAGTCAGCTTTAAAAGACAGCAGATGTGGATAATACTCTGCTACTTTTTTTGGCAGCCATCTTTACAACTAAAAGTTTCAACAATTAATCCACAGAAAAATGTGATGAACAAAAAGAGTTTTATGGAAAAATTATTTACAGAAGTAACTGTGGTAGACAGAATTCCAAAAAGCTCCCCCAACATTCTTATTTTCCAATTATGTAGGCACTATCCTAGATGGAATTAAGTTTACTTATTGACTTCTTAAAAGAGGGAGATAAGCAGTGGTGGTGCATGCCTTTAATCCCAGCACTTGGGAGGCAGAGGCTGGTGCATGCCTTTAATCCCAGCACTTGGGAGGCAGAGGCAGGTGAATTTCTCACAGAGAAACCTTGTCTTGAAAAACTAAAAAAAGAGGGAAGTAAGTCTCAGATGGTAAGGGTAGACCCAATATGATCATGTCAGTCAGACAGAGGGGAAAGAGTTTCATCCTTAGAATCATTAAACCAGCTACTGATGGCTAAGGTATAGTAGCTAGGGTGCAAGGATAGGAGAGACGCCTTCAGAAACTAAAACTAATCTCAAGCTGACAGCCTGAAGAAATGATGACATTGGCTCCTCTACAAGTATCGAGTCTCAGGCAACAATGTGAATGAACTTGGAAATGAATTCTTCCTTCAGTCTTCAGTCCTGAACACTCTGTTAATACCTTAGCTGTGAGATAATATGTTATGTTTACTTTCTACTGCTGTGATAAAACAACTTAAGGAGGAAAAGATTTATCTGGTTTATAGGTTGCAGTCCATCATCAGAGGAAACCAAGCAGGAACTTGGAGGTAGGAACTAAAACAGATTATCATGGAGGAATGGTGCTTACTAGCTTGCTCAGCCTGCTTTCATATACTACTCAGATCCACCTGCCCAGGAGCAGCACTGACTGGGTCTCCCACATCAACCATTAATCAAGAAAATGTCCCACAGCCTTACCTACATGAGATTCTGATGGAAGCATATTCTGAATTGAATTTCCATCTTCCCAATGATTCTAGCTTGTGTCAAGCTGACCAAAAAAAAACCTAACCAAGATATTTGTAGTTTATAGTAATTTGGCAAAGCAACAAGAGAACACCAACACTATTACATAAAACACTTCCTACAGAACCAAGTAACATTCACCTTAACTCTTGGCCAAAATGTGTCCACAAAGCAGACAGATGAGGGTTAGGGTACCTTGCCCTGGGACACTACACATATGCTAAGCATTATTAAAGCACAATCTCTTACACTCAGTGTTGATGGTAAGTTCTTTAAGTTCTTATTCTAAGCACACCTTCCTGTAAGTAAGCAAAGATGTTGGGGGAATGAGGTAATCTGACTTTCTAATTACTGGCTCTGGAACTCTCACTTGCTATTCTTGAATGTCTTGAGCAAAAGGAGGGGGAAGGAAGAAAGAAAAAAAAAAAAAAAAACAATCCTGCCAATGCCAGTTAAACAGCCATCAGAAAAACACTGACCATTGTGATACTCCATGGACATTTTAGGGAAGCTACAGAAGGTCTACAACTGCTTGCTCTGGCTACCAAGAGTACAGCGCCAGCTAAGTTGGTTTCAAGTAACTTGCATGGGACTTTACCTGTACTGCTTTCATCCAGAGTAGAGGGCAGCCCTTCTTTAGTAACTAGCAGAGGGCTGCTGTTGTGATCCATGCAAAGTGGACAGTTCAGAACAGATATGAACACAGACCATGTATATAAAGGTCTGTGGTTGATACAAATGCCCATTCTCTGGTTGTTGAGTTCCCTTGGTGAGGTGAATGAGAAACACCCCATGCTGTTGCGTCTGCCCCCTACTGTTGCCAACATTAGGCCCCCCAAAATTGTCTCCAAGTGGCATTTTCTTGTCATTAGTAATACAGCAATGATTATTCAATATATAACCTCAGAGAGCCAATGATAGACTAAGGCAGAGTTTTAGCCCAAAAGCCCTTGGCCTTTTCTTGTTCTTAACTCTCAGAGAGATGCTGCTAGAACCTAAGTTGCAGATACTGTCCTATCACTATTCTGATAATGCAATTAAAATGTTCTCTCTTATTCCATATTTATAAACAAAACACATTTTTAGGGTTTGGAACACAAAAATCTACCTGGTTTAAATCAATGACTGCAAATGCCTTTAATCCCAGCACTCAGAAGGCAGAAGCAGTAGGATCTCTATGAGTTTGAGGCCAGCCTGATCTGCATAGTGAGAGCCAGACCAGCCAGGGGTACACGGTGAGATCCTGCCTCAAAAAATATATTTCTAGTACTGAAAACTTACACAAATTTGTATGGAAGAAAGCCTGGTTGCAACAAAAACTGGAGGATGAATAGTAATTTATTCTATGTGAGAGGATTCAGTGCCATAATTTCTTTCATTGATGTTGGACTTTAATCAGGTAAAATTTATCAATAAAGTTTGCTTAATTAAAAATGCTATTCTAGGCTTGGATTGAAAACATGAACAATGATGTCAGCTGACATTTCTATGGGCAGTAACTATGACTTAGAATCCTACAACTCACAGAAGCACAGTGTCATTTGCTCTTGCTGTCCTCTTTCCCTCTGTTCATTCCCCACCACTCATTAACTGGCCTTAACCCTGATCTGAAATATAGCTGCCTTACATACTAAATTCTGTCCTGTGAATTTTTATGTTCCTTAGACTTCACTTCAAAAGCTGATGAGATTTTTTAAAAATAAGTACTTATAGTCAAAAATAACTGAGTAAATATTCTATGATGCAATTGTTGCTGGTGTGTATGGTTTTACTGCTATGTTTGCTTTTAAATCTTCGCCAGGGGCCACTCTATAGACAAAGGTACTAGCTTTAATCCACTGGATGCTTTCATTGACTTAGTGACAGAGGAAACAATTTTAAACATTCTTTTATCCTAGCCAAGAAAATATTACTAGTAGTGTAACAGTGGTCATTTAATATATATTCTCAGAAATCAAATTGTGGATAAAGGTAAACTTCTAGGACATCTAGGACAAAGCTAACAGTGGGCTTCAGGTCTGAGATAATCTACTGCCCACCCCTACACACACACACACACACACACACACACACACACACACACACACACGCCTACAACTGCCCCCCCCCCCCCCCACGCCCCCACTCCCCACCTCCACTTTCTTTTCCCTTCCCTTCCTCTACCTACCTTCCTCCCTTTTGGTGCCCTAATTTCTGACAGGTCAAAATTTAAACCTGATTTAAGAAGAGAGCATAATATGTTCTCTGTAGTGGGTAGCCATTCCAGCCTTGGCCCAGAAGTTCCAACCCCCATTGAGGCTTCGGTAATGGTCATGCCTACAAGATGGAGCTGAGAGAGGATGCTGAAGACCCAGGACCAAAAGGAGAGGCCTCTCTTGGTTCCAGGACCCTAGACACTGGAGGTAGACTGAGCAGAGTTCTCTAGAGAACACCGTCAGACTACACCATACCTTCCCCAGACCCTGCAACCTATCCCTTCATTTGTAAGGTACCCCACAAAATAAACTTCCCTTTTAACTACGTGGAGTGGCCTTAATAATTTCACCAATAGTTCTCTGATGAGAAATTTAATTTTAACGAAGTATCATGGAGGCCACATTCTGTCAGGAAATTTTCAAAATTAACCCATCAACAGGTTATATTACACTCTCAACTAACAAATACACAGACCAGAGTTCATGGAAACTAAGATAAAGAATCTATCAGGTCTGCGGCTCTCATGTATCCCAAGATAGCTACAAGTGTGACCCAACACAAAGATTGTAACCTTAACTTACACTGGGATTGATTGATTATGGCAATAATTTAAAAAAAAAAAATTAGCTGAGCATAGGAGCACATGCCTTTAATCCCAGCACCCAGGAGGCAAAAGCAGGCAGATCTCTGTGAGTTCAAGGCCAGCCTGGTCTACAGAGTGAGGTCCAGAACAGCCAGGGCTACAAAACCTTGTCTTGAAGTGGGGGAGGGGGGCATAAGTGGTAGCAATTATGTCACAAAATTGAACCCTAGTGCCTCCTAGTGGCAGGATAAAATGGTGCAGCCAATGTCAATCTTTCAAAATCTAAAATTAGAACTGTCATACAACCCAGCAATCCCAAGCCCTCACCCCTTTTAATTTTTTGTAGACAAGAGTCTCACTAAGGAGCCCTGGCTTTCTGGAACTTACTATGTAGACCAAGCTTGCCTCTAACTCATAAAGATATGTCTGCCTCTGCCTTACCAGTGTTAGGATTAAAGGCATGGCCAAAATGCCTAGCAGAATTCTACTTTTTGTATGTATTAAAAATAACTGAGAGAAGTATCTAGATGAGATTATTTGCTATACCCACATTTAAAACAGTGTAAATCACAATAGTCAATACAGAAGCAATCTAAATATCTATCTTTGGATAAACAAAATGTGCTACACTGCAGACATGCACTGCATAACATTTTTTATTTGCTATTGGTATTTCAAGACAGAGTCTCAATGTGATTAAATAACTGAGGCTAGCCTTGAACTACCAATACTTCTGCTTCCTCCTCTGAAGTGCTAGGATTACAAGCATGTACCACATGGGTATAATGCATAACATTCTAGTCAACTATGGATTATATATACATAGTAGATACCCTACAGACTAAGAGTGTAATAAGGTTATACCATTTGGTCTGGTAGATGCACATTCTGATATTCACAGAATAATGAAACTTGTATGAGGATGCATTTCATAGATGTGTTCCCACTGATGAGCAATATAAGACTAACCATTAATGGTATGTTATTCAGCCTTACAAAGAAAATTCTGACACATGCTACAAGAAGGTAGAATATAACTAGAATTTCTAAATGGACTTAATAAAAAATCCAGAGCCTGCTATTGGGGCAAAAGCTAATAGATCAAAGAAGCAGAGCAAACCATGGCCACCACCTCTCACCTTACCAACTCCTCAGCATGAAAGAGCTCCAGCCAAAAGGGCTTCAGCCAAAAAGCCTCTAGCTGAAAGGGACGCTTCTGCCCAAAAGCCTTTAGTTCCTATGTTCTCACTCCTTATATAACTTTCTCTGCCCAGCCATCACTTCCTGGGATTAAAGGTGTGTGTGCTTCTCAGTATTGGGATTAAATAAAGATGTGTGCCACCACTGCCTGCCTCTGTTTTCTCTCCTAGATTGAGTCAATCTCATGTAGTCCAGTGTTGCTGTGGGATGTTCTGTATGCTGTGAATGTGTTGCTCTGATTGGTTGATAAATAAAAAACTGATTGGCCAGTAGCCAGGCAGGAAGTATAGGCAGGGTAAACAGACAAGGAGAATTCTGGAAACAGGAAGGCTGAGTCAGGAGATGCCAGCCTGCCGTCCAGGGAGCAGCATGTAATGACACACAGGTAAAGCCATGGAACACATGGCAACATATAGATTAACAAAAATGGGCTGAGTTTAAGTGTAAGAGCTAGTTAGTACTAAGCCTGAGCTAATGGCTGAGCAGTTTTAATTAATATAAGCTTCTGAGTGATTTTGTAAGTGGCAGCGGGGTCCTTGGTGTTGGGCAAGCACAGGAAAACCTTCAGCTACATAGGGTGGCTTTGAACTCACAGAGATCCAGACAGATTTCTACCTCCCAAGTGCTAGGATTAAAGGTGTATGCCACCACTGCCTGGCCTCTATGTTTAATCTAGTGGCTTTTTCTTCTGTTCTCTGATCTTCAGGCAAATTTTATTAGGGTACACAATATATCATCACATTCCCCCTTTTTATCTAAAATAATAAAAGGTTATAACTAGTATAAGAAAAACTATATACAATAAGTACAATAAATATATACAATATATAGTCAAGAATTACATTAACAATGTCCAGTCCATAAACATTTGACAAATTCAGAGAAAATACTCCATTATCTATCCTATTTTGGTGAGTCCAAAATGTTCTACCTAATTCACTTTCTATTCTAACTTGCGTTACCAACTGAATACTATCTTTTGATGTCTTTCAAACTTGTACACTTTACACCTCTTTAGTGAGTTTCTTTTCTGAATTTGTTAACAAGGAAAACTATAACTATCTAGTCTTCAACTCCCTCAGAGACCCAAGAAGGAAATGATATTAACTCAGTAAGCAGGAAGTGCAAGCAAGAGACTTCCAAAAATGTGAGAAATGACAGAAACAGCTGGCTGCTTGGAAAGTCACCTAAGATTTCTCTGCAATGTTGGGGCATCCATCTTCGGCCTACAGGCCTAGCATATCTGACAGATTCATCTGTGAAGCAGGATTTCTAAAGGGCCTTCCTACCTTGCCTTGGCAAGGTTCCACAGTCCTTTCTTTTGTGTCCTGCTTGTCCATTTGGACAGCATACTGTCAGCAGTTGAGGCAAGGGCACTTTCTTGCCCAGTGGCTAACTTCTGCCACAAAGTAAACCCCATATGGAGTTTCTTTGATGTCCATCACTTTTTAGGAATTTGTATTACAGTTGAACTTTGAAGCATTATAAGAAGGAAATAAACCAGTCACAAAAAGAAAAATACTGAGTCCACTTAAATGAGGCACTGGAATGACTACTCAAATCCACAGGAATAGGAGAATAGTGGTTGCCAGGTGTGGGAAGGAATGGAGGAACAGAGAGTCATTTAATGGGCACAGAGTTGTAGTTTGCAAGATGAAAAGAATTCTTGACCGGAACTCTAGCAATGCCATACAGCAATGTAAAAGCACTTAATGAAAAGCCATGAAACTGAATGCATATAGTTAACAGGGTACATTTTTAAAGTATATTACCACAATTAAAAATTACTATTTGCATAGAAACATGACTATTGTCATAAAACTGTTAACACACCTCCTCTGAAACCTTAAAAGAATTAAATTAAGTTCTTAAAATGTTTAACATATCTCTGGTTAGAAAAACAGATGTAATTTGACTAGATTTAATTAGGAAAAAGAACTTAAGATATAAAGAAAGGTCCTCTGGGCCCAACCTCCCTTTGGATTCCAGCAGTATCATCTCAGTCTCTCTTCAGGTACTTCTCCTTACTGCACAGGTTCACCAGGGGCCCAATATAATGCCAAATCAACTGATGTCTCTAGGAAGCTAATTCATTTCAATTCCATCTTCTTCAAAACTCCCTGATCCTATCTATTCCTTATATACCTTAAAATCCACTAACAGACCCTCACAAACCAGATCTTAACTCAAGTCCACTTTGGTAGTCAGTGTACTGGAGCATCCAATAATCCTAGTACTTTTGAGAAAGAAATAGAAAGATGAGGAAGGAGTTAAAGTCATCCTTGAGTTCAAGATCAACCTGGGCTCAAGAGATTGTTTCTCAAGCAGGACTCTCTATTATGAACTTCTATACAACTAATGCCTCCTCTGAAAACAAACCTTTATCATCTGTGCCTAATTTCATTAGGAAAACTTCAGCTGAGCTACAACCTTCCCTTCATGCAAAGCTGTGTAAGTAAGTTGAGTGTTCACTGTACTAAACATACTGTACCTATGTTCACTGCAGTGAGCTTAGATGGCATTTGCTCTCTGGGTTTCATCACATTTCTCCTAACTGCATAGCTATGTAAATGAGTGTTTAAGAATAGCAAATTCCTGAGGAAATAGTATCTCTTTCTTTTCCCCCTAAAGGTATGAATACTTCTTTTTAAAAGACTTTTGCTTTATAATTATTAAATATGTACATACATGTGTATGTGCACACTTGTATACGAGAGAGCAGAGTGAGTGCGAGAGCAAGTGCGAGAATATGAATGAGGGTGTCTGTGGAGTCCAGAAGGCAGCTTTGAACACTTGGAACTAGAGATAAAGGCAGTTGTGAACCACCCTATGGAGGTGATGGGAAATGAACTCAGGTCCTCTGGAAAAACAGCAAGTGCTCTTAGCCACTGATCATCTCTCCAGCTCAGGAAAGGGTATTTTTTTTAGCAAACTACCACCTGATTCAGTATCTAACAAACATATTCAGCATGTGATCTACATGTGACTGAGAGTAGCTATGAATGCGACCTGATACACAATCATAAACTTACCTAGCACATTTTTTGTTTAAAAACATTTTTTTTGGGGGGGTGCCTTTTTTCCTGCAACTTGACAGCATGGTTCTTAAGTGTGTATGTTGTAGATGATAAAGTCATTTTACAATGTCAAAAAGCTAGAAACACCTAAAAGCATTCTTTGCCTTATGTTTTATTTTGACTAACATTTAAAGAGAAAAAGGGTGGTGCAGGGTGGCTTTAATATTATCCAATAATGCACTTTTATATTTTTGCAATTACTAATTTACTGTATCTGACATTACTCATGCTATGTAAGTAGCCTAAAAAGCTAGGCATGTAGACCAATATCTATAATCCTAGTACTGGGAATGGTGAGGCAGGAGAATCATGAATTCAAGGCCAGCCTGGGCTATACAGTAGGACTATGTCTTTTAAAACAAACAACATAGATTCTATTTTCTATATGAAAAACCCACATGCATGTGTCAACTACTTTCTCTTACAAGTAACTCAGTTTTATGCCTGGCTGTCCACAGACTAAAGAGAGAGCAATCTGATAAGGGTCATTTGAATAATGCAGTGTAATGGAAAGATCACTGGACTCTTGGCCAACTGTGTTTCAAGGTTGACTCTGCCGTGGCTTAGTTCGTGACCTATGTGACCAGGACACCATGTGACATTCTAGGATGAGGGCAAACTATATGTTAACCTATGACCTCACAGAGGCACTGACAATAATAGACATGAAAAGACCTGAGACTACTGCTTCTTCAAAAGAACTGCCAAATTATCCCAGACTGTTCTTCTTGAAGTAATCCATGCTGGATATGTTCATTTACTCTGGAGTTATAGAGTAGACGCTCTTCAAAGATTCATGCCAAGTATTGCAAAGAATTAGAGAAGAAATCAGCATTAAGGTACTGATCACATTTTAGATACATTTAGCCTTGTTGGAGAAACAAAGTATATATAACATATTTCACATGGCAAAATAAGTGGTTCAAACAGTACTTTGGTCTTTCTACTTTTCAGTCCTCTTGTGTATGAGAGAGAAAACAGAATGTGTAAATCATACAAATATTTCATGCACAAACCCTGTGACAATAAATCCTCACTTTTGGCTTCAAAAATAATGCAGGAGCTCAATGAAAGGAAACAAGATTCTCAGGTTTCTATGAGGCACCTTGAGTACTTAATCTACAAATTCAACATAATGAAATATAAACACTCATATTTTCAGAAAAAAATTATTCAGAGGCTGAATAACCTGCCCAGGATGCAAAGCTAGCACAAAGTTTTAGAAGTTAATCCATTGTCTGCTCTGACTAAACCACCTGAGATCTCTCTTCTTCACTGCAAATGTGACGGACCAGCATGTAGATAGGATGAAGAAAGCACTCTGGCAGAAAGATCAAAATAAACCCGACATGAAGCTAGAAGAGAAGTAGCAAACTTTAGCATGACTCACAAGAAATAAAGTTAGAAGATTATAAAGAGATTAGATTAGACTGGAAGTGGAAATTGTAAGCTGAGAATTAGAGGATGAACAAAACATATCTGGAAGGCGATATGTTTAACAAGGCAGAGAAGGGCTGAAGAAAATGTATGACATAATGTACAAAAAGTTATTATTTAATATCCACACATTTCAACATTTAGATAAGTTATATACCAGTACATCTATAATAAAGTAACTTTTCATACGGCTCTTTTTAGGCATTTTTTAAAAAGTGACTACTATGTCCCACCAATTCTTAGATCAGCAACTAATTCAACATACAAACACCTCTAAAACAGAGTATTCTTTGCTCAAGGGCCATATTTAAAAGTTTAAATAGGAGGGTCAAAAAGGGGTGGAAAAAGATTCTAATTCACAAACCCTTTGCCCAAGAAAAACTTGCAATGAAGTTCTACCTTCACATTATAGAAACATCCAAAAACCTAAAGACCAATAGTGACTTCCATGTAACCCTAGATTCAGTTTCCACTTCAATACAATATATAACTCAAATCCATAGTTTCTACTTCAATACAAAACCATTGTTCCCACCACTAAAGAATAAATTTCCCTTCTCTTTTATGTATACTGAGGATGTCTGCCTGTATTGAGGTCTGAATTGGTGAGATTTAGTGCCTGAGCAACTCAAAAATAATCCTCCTAATTCTCAAATTATCCATCTCAGTCATTCTTATTGCAGGAAAACTCAACGATATCCTGTAATCTAAAGAGGAGCTGCTTCAAGCCAAGGCCCCACATAGCTTAGACACACCTGAGACCTAGTGCAGGATCATATTCAGCCCTTCAACAACTATCAGGTGGACAATAACCTAATCTGCCAATAAAGCACATGTGACTCTGGCCCAACATAAACCAATACACTTTGCCTCAACTGTCACCAGTGTGACTGTTCACTTTGTAAAGGAGAATTAGTTAAAAAAAAAAAAAAATGTCGAGGGGAGTGTGCAGCTGAGGTTTTCAAAGAGAACTGTAGCAAGTGGAAGAGGAACAAAGGGTGAAGAAAACCAATTACCATCTTTTTTCAAAAAACACAAGATGTTGAGCAGATGGCCTCCCTCCTAATTCTGTACGCCTAACTTTACACTTTTCCATATTTCATAACGAGCACCCAAACTACATTTGTTTCTTTGCAAACGAATTAGAATGCCTATGTCTAAGTAACGAGATATTTTTAACTTAGCTTTTCAAAGTTGTATTTGCTTCTGCTACTAAAGGCATTCCCAGACTATAGTCCGTGACTTTCAAACAGTTTCAAGGTAAATAACTAAAGTGATTAGGGCGAAGTTATTCGCCCAAGAAAGAGTGCAGGTGTGGAAAGTAACAGCATGAGAAATACCTCCATTTTTTTTTTCCAGGACGAGCCAAAGAGCTTATAAAAGTCTATTTGTGCATCTCTAAAGAACCAAAGGCTAGGTCTTAAAACCTCAAGCACCTGGCTTTGCTAAAAAGTCAATTTTACTGTGCAAAAAACTGGAAACAATCCTCTAGCTTTCAGCACAGACTGTTGAAATAAGCACAGTAAACTCGTCCGGCCCTTCGGACGACTGACTGGATTTGGGTTGCACCCTGAGAAGGACTGGTCTTAGCGGTTCCCAGGCCCGGAAAGCCAGACGAACGCAGAGCACTCCCGGAGGTCCAGTCAATAAGGCCTCTCCGAGAAGCCACACCGGGAGCTCTTCTAGCGCTGCGGGCTCGGGCTCAGCTCACCGCGCTAGGCCCAGCGGCTGGCAAGGCTGCGGGACACCGGGCCTACACTGTGGCCAGGCCGGACGGAGAAAGTCGAGCCCGCAAGCCTGGGCAGTGCGGGCCGCACACGCTCCGGGCCTCGGCGCCCGCTCGCCCCTCAGCCCTTTCCTGTCAGCGGCCGCAACCCATGGGACTCACAGCTTCAGCTGCTCGTAGGCCGCCGCCGCCATCGTGCACTAGCACCTCCTTCCTCTCCTCTCCACCCGCAGCGGACCCCGACGCCACCTCAGCTCCGGCGCAGCGGCTCTCTAGGTGCGGTGGTCAAGGAGCCTCGGCCTGGTCCCACCCCCCTCCCGGGACCGCCTCTCGGGAGAGCACGGGAGCCGGAAGCGGACAAACCAGTGCGCCAGTCGGTACCTGCGAGACACGCCTCCGACGCACGGATTGGAGCAAACCAAAGAACGCCGTGACGTCTCCGCCAGAGATTGGTGCAACGCGCTGCGGTGAAAGGTGGAGTCCCGGTAACGTTGCTCTGAGTCGAGACGCTCAACGAACCGACAAGAAGACAGAACTGGAGACAGGAAGCCTGTTGAAACTGCGTAATCAGAGATCAGCCATCACGTTGGGCATTTTAGCAGCACTGGGCCAGTGGCGCAATGGATAACGCGTCTGACTACGGATCAGAAGATTCTAGGTTCGACTCCTGGCTGGCTCGATAGGTGCAAATTTTTTTTTTTTTTTTTATCCTCTCTACATTTTTGAGTTGAATGTTGCAAGGCCGCCTCGAAAAGGATCTTAGCTAGAATGTCAATATCAAGTATCTTGAATTTTAATGCTGCTTTGCACCTTTCTAGCCGTATTTGAAACCCAGAGTTGTCTAAAACGGTTTGCGAATTTCCTAGCGCCCCTGTTCTTAAAGCTGCACAGGAGCCTGTAAACCAGTACACTTAAGAAAACACTCCTGAAAGTGGAGGTTCGCAATTAGGGCCGCTCGTGGCAGTGTCTTTCCACTCGGTGACGGAAAAGCTCACCGAAGGCTCCTTGCAGGAGGAACTCCGGCGGCACTGACGGAAGAAGGGCGCAGCTTCTGCTCTGCAGCACTGTGACGAGGCAGCGGACCCCAGAACGCTACAAGAGGCCTTGGTTAGTTCTGCTTGCAAAGCTAACCTGGCCTCCATTCCACAGGGAAACCTTAAAACTTCAGGGATTTCACAGTAAGAGGCCCAGAAAAGCGAGCGCATGACCATTCATTTTATGTAAGATCAGAGACAGATGTGACAGAAAGCGGATTCAGCCTATTCATTTAACTCGATTAACAAACCTCACTCCCCAAGAGTTTATTAAAAATGTGTCAAATACAGGAAACTGTTAGGGGAAGAATTAGAGCCAGGGCGAGGGCTGACTCACTCTTGCAGCCCTGACTGACCTGAATGTAGACCTGACTGGTCTGGAACTCAGAGACCTGCCCACTTCTGCTTCCAGAGCAAGACAGAATAACTGGCTTCTACAATTGGGAGGTAGGAGGGTGGGTTTAATGAATTTATGGTGTTTTTTGTTTGTTTGTTTGTTTTTGTTTGTCCTTTTGTGTCTGAGATTTAAGGTCATTAAATATTCCTTGAAGATATTAATTACTTTAAAAAAACTAGGTATTTTAAACATAAATTTTATCTTGGAAATATGAGTTGGTGCCAGTTTTAAAACTTAAAAAATGACACTGGCCAGGTGGTGGTAGCCCATATCTTTAATCTCAGCACTGGGGAGGCAGAGGCAGGTGGATCTCTGTGAGTTCAAGGCCAGCCTAGTCTACAGAGTGAGTTCCAGGACAGCCGGGGATGTTACATAGAGAAACCCTATATGCAAAAATATTTGGATGTTTTAAGTGTGTGTGTGTGTGTGTGTGTGTGTGTGTGTGTGTGTGTGTGTGTGTTATAAGACATAGGACCTTTACTTGACTATGGAAGATGGACTTGAAACTCCAGATTCTCCACATTCCCAAATGTTGAGATTACAAGCATGTACCGCCACACCTGGCTGAAATGTTCTTGCTTTAAGATGTTCTATTTGGTCAGGTAGACATTTTAAAGGTCCATTTCATGGGCATTTAAATTTTTGATACATATTTTCAAATTGCTTTGTGGAAGAATGTAAAGCAATATACTTTATGTCATCAGCATGTTTCCCACACATGCTAATCAACATTAGACATTTTTATATACATATAAATTAGATATCCAGGTCTGATGTGGTGGCATATACCTATCATTCTAAAATTGGAGAGAGGTATTATTTTGGGGTCCTATCTATAACTAAATAAATAGGGCATCTACATACAAATACAGATATAAATTATAGTTTCTTTGCAGTTATAAGTGAAAAACACTACTTCCATTTTACTTCTATTTCTTGACCTGTTGATTATTTTCTCTTGGTGTATTCAATTTTTTTCTCACAAACTTGACCTTTAAAAAATATTTATTTTTCTCTTTGTGTGTGTGCATGCACATGCACTTGAGTGCAAGTGCTCTACAAGGCAGGGATATGAGATCCCTCTGGAGCTGGGTTACACCCATCCAAGGCAGGTGCTTGGAACAGAACTCAGGTCCTCTGCAAGAGCATATTAGCTCTTTTGTTGTTATACATTACAGTCTTTCTGCCAGTTTATTCTTATTTAACTTAATTTTCACTCATATAATGTTCACTCATATATATTATATAGGTGCTTTTTAAATTTTGTTTTGTGCTTGTATTATTTTTTTACTGTAATCTGCTTATATTTTATCTTGTTGATTATTCTAATATAACTAAGTCTTTAATAAATCTTAAAACTTGTCAAGCTGATCAATTACTTAGTGTTTCTCTAAACAATTTAGACAAATAAAATCACCAGGAGGTGGTGGTGCAGGCCTTTAGTCCCAGTTCCAGGAAAGCCAGGACTACAAAGAGAAACCCTGTCTTTAAAAAAAAAAAAATACAAAGTTATCCTATTTTTTTTTTCTAGAAATAGAAACTAAACTTGCTTAAGGTCCATGAGTTCTTGACTCTAAAGCCAGCCAGATAAGAGCTGAGTGAACCCCCAGAGAACTGAGGTCACATGTTTTTCAGTTTGCCATCTTATTTCTATCCCTGATTATCCTTCAACTCACCAGCTCTGGGTTCACTGAACATTTCCTCCTTTTTAATAAAACGGGGATTTAATTTGTACTCTGCTTCGTAATGCTTTAGTAAAAGAATCAATTCCAGTTGATTAGCCACTGCACTGGCCTACAGAGAACTGCTCAGGCTCTCTAAACAGGTAAAGACTCAAAGTTTGGCCTTTCTTCACTAGTTAGGAATATAAATTAAGGCCTTTGTGAACACCAAATAAGACTGAGAGATGGTAGAGTAAGTCATACAGAATTAAACATTCTTGTATGTGCTATGTGTGCATGAGCACATATATACATATGCATGTGAAGATCAGAGATCAACCTCAGGTGACTTTCTCAGTTGCTGTCCACCTTTTCTTTTGCAGTGAGATTTTCATAATACACTCTGGAGCTATTGACCATATCTTTCCTGTTTGTACTCAAAACAAAAGATCACTTAGTACATTTTACTCATTTTGTTCTGTTAAAGTTACTTCAGAGGCTGCCTGAAAACAAAATTAGGACTGATTCTTGGCAAAGCAAAGTATATTAAAAAAAAAAAAAAAAAAAAAAAAAGTTTCCTGGCAGTTTTCTTAATATGTAATGCACAAAGGGCAACCTCAGGTATCCACTTCCTTGCAAACAAGGTCTTTCAGCCTGGAGCTCACTAACTGAGCTAGAGTAGTTGACCATCAAGCCCCAGAGATCTGCCTGTCATCATCTCCCCTGAAGTGGGACTATAAGAGCACACCACTACATCTGGCATTCTTATACAAATTAAAAGAACTGAACTCAAGTCTTCATGCAAGCAGTTTACTGAGTTTTCTTTCCTTTTAGGAGAGTTTGTTGTTGTTGTTGCTGTTGTTGTTTGGTTTGGTTTGGTTTTTTGAGACAAGGATTCTCTGTATAGCTTTGGGTGTCCTGGAATTCTCTCTGTAGACCAGACTGGCCTCAAACTCACAGAAATCCATCTTCCTCTGCTTCTGAAATGCTGGGACAAAGGTGTGTACTACCACTGCCAAGCCATAAGAGTTTTTACAAGTGTATTGTGCAACTATAGTTTGCAGTCAAGTGTCACACTGTTCTTTGCAAGTACTCTAGCTAGTAGGCAGCACTTTCACTGAGTGAGAAAGGGTACTACAGAATAGTATTTAATGCATGCAAAGGACTGTAGATTCTGAATCTTCCTAACAATCCTGTTTTTTATTTTGTGTGATTGAAGGCCATGCAAAACAAGCCATAGCAGTACTTGAAGATGTTCAGAATGTTTTGATTCTTCTATCAACCAGCTGGGATTCAACATTGGATCTTCACTCAGCTGAAAGGGGGTTCACTTAGGCACTAGCCAGGGGAATGGAAAGTTCTGTTACGCAGTAACAGGTAGCCAATAAGTCAGGGCTGAAGGCTCTTCTGAAACCTAAGGGGCAGAATGAGAAAAAGGGAGTACAGACACTAGCCCTGGGTCTGGGATCAGCCTCTATCTCCTTAGTTTTATCCAAAATACAAGAGTTGTACAGGAATCTTGAAAAAGCTATTTCTCTAACTTTTAAGACACAGTATGCTAAGACCCTGTGTTTTCTTCCTACATGCTTATAAATATAGTCTCCCTACAGCTCTAGTTGGCCAAAATTTATAGCACATTTAAAACCCCAGATAAGCAAACATCTCTTCATTTTTCTGGGCCTGGGCCTGAGATGGAGAGAAACAATGAATAAGAGATCCCTAGCAGTACTTTCCAGAAAACAATCAGAGAAGACAATCCTATGGGTTCTAGGAAGTCTGCAAATTCCTTTATTGTTTTCAGTAATATAAAATTTGTTTGCAAACACATCTGAATCGCCTCAATCAGGAATTTCATTTAAAAAATTAATCAGAGTTTTAAACTAGTTATTCAATTTGCAAGAAATGCCCTTTACTTCAGACATTGATTCCAATGCAATTTTCTTAATCATCTTGACTCAAAATTGGAGTAAAGTATGTCAACTAGACCAGCACCTCAAGGATGGCAAAGACTTACTGGCTCGTTTCCTTTCCCTGTCAGCCTTGCCAAAGCTAAGCTAGATAACTTGAAGGAAAGAAAGAAGCCTGGCTTTAGAGTCCTCCATAACCCAGTATATTCGTTGTTGTTGTTGTTGTTGTTGTTGTTTTAAGGGGGCTCTGTCTAGAACAGGAAACAAGTAACATCTGGCCAAAGGATCCCAACAGAATGAACTTTATAAAAATGAAAAAGATGGTCTTGGTCCCCAGTGCCAGTTCTGAACTTCTCACAGGCAAAGGAGGCCAGCAGGATTGAAATAGCTGGCCTACAGGTAGAGCTGGGGCCCAGTCAAGAGTCCACATTCACATGTGGTAGGGCTCCACTGACCATGCTTCATCACCCAAGCCAGCTGCGGGGTGCCCAGCCTGACTGGCAGAAGTGAGATACTGCAGCCTTCCTGCCATAAAACCTGGGGCACTCCCTGAAGATAAGAGGGCAACTGGAAAGCCATTTTTTTGTTTTTCCAGTTTCTCCCATTTGAACTACCAAGGAGACACTGACCTCTGACCTCAGGAAGTGTTAGGCAGAGTTAATTATGTTCTTTAGTGCTGGGTGAATTTTTATTTTCTCTCTTTTAAATTTTTTTGAGTGGAGCCAGGACCTCATATAGTTGAGGACAGCCTTAAAATCCTACTTCACAAACTTCAGTCTCCCAAATGTTGTAAGGACAGGTGCCCACTACCCAGCTCAGAAATGGTCCTAACATTTTGTCAGCATGTGGTCTCCCTCAGCCCGGCTACCCCAGGAGCCAGCATGCAGATGCACATGGGGCCAGAGTGCTGATTTCAGGTACATCTAGTTTCTGATTACCTTGTTTTGCAACTATACTGCTTAGCTGCTGTCAAGAGTGGAAATTAGCCACTGCAATACACCAACAGTCTCCAATATGATGGGCTAATTCCTCCTTGAACTGTGATTTAGTGAAAACTATCTGTGAGGTATGTTTTGTCTGTAGAAAAAAAGGTGGAGAGAAATAATGAAGAAGAAAAAAAAGTCAAAAGCAGTGTACCTTATATTGGTTTCTTCAAACCGAATGAATGTGCTGAAAAGTGGGCATGAGAGATACCTCTGAAACAAGCTCAGTAACATCCTCTCTCTCTCCTCCTCCTCTCTCTTTCTCTTTCTCTTTCTCCTCTCTCTCTCTTTCTCTCTCTCTCTCTCTCTCTCACACACACACACAAAAAAAAAAAAAAAAAAAAAAACACCTCTCCCTTCAAAAGGAGCTCTCCCCCAGGATATGGATTGAGATTCGAGCTCATGAGCAAATAATAAGAAAGAGGTGTCAGGGTGTGAGCACTTGAGATCCTCAGACTCATCTTAAGGAAGCAACTCCATCATCACAGACTAGAGGAAGCAAAGAAAAACAGCACCAAGCAGTGGACAAGAAGCCTGGTGCCTGCACCAGTTCTCTCAAAGCTGGCTGTATCAGACAGGACAGGCCTCTGCCGCAGCTCAGCTGCCTTAGGAATGGGAGGAAAGGCAGAGGCACAACAGGAGACCCAGCCTCCCAGATGTCAAAGCTTGGCTCTGGCTTACCAAGCAAACTCCAAGGATACAAAGATATGCAATGCTTCTTTCTTGTCTCGATGCAGTTAGAGTTTGCAGCATTCTCAGAACTTTAGTTCTGAGGTGGAAAGAACTGTAAATTGCACCATAGGGTGTGTGAGGGTTATCTGGGTGCAGGTATTTTCCTAGAGGAGGGAAGTGCCACTCATCTCCATAACTGCTTCTCTTTAGGAACATTGTGAAATGTGCTTAACACATTTCCAGGGAGTAGGATGTGTCCAGTTACACAGGCCCAACCTTGTGTCATGTGCCATGTGCAAGTTAGAGCATCTTCCTGAGTGATTTGGTGAGGGTATGGCAATGGGGTAAAGCACTTGAAAAATACATGGACTTGATGGGGAGTGCACACTGCTATGGTTAAAAGAAAGGTAACCTTCACACACATGCAGGAACTTGACCTCCTGCCCCTCTTCTTCCTGGGCCCCATCTCTGGGTGCCCCCAAAGGTACCCCATAGACACCTCCCTGGGCATCCCTGGCACTGCCTCCCCACTGTGTCTCTGGCTAGAAGTGGTGCTGGTGGAGGGCTGCAGGTGAGGGTCCTTTCTCCAGCCTCTTGACATGGCAGGAGTGACAGAACAGGTGGTCTTCTAGTGGGTAGCAGCGGTGACCATCCTCATCATTGAGCTCTAGGCCACAGTCCTACAAGGAGGCAAAAATGTCTCATGAAAACAAAACAGACTGCAAGAGTAACATAAAACCACAATCTACCCAATCAGCAAAGGGTACTTCATGGCTGTGGGCAGCTCCTGTCCAGTGAAAGAACCAGTGGCTACCTGCCACCATAAAGCTCATCAAATAGGACTGACTAGAACTAAGATGCAGCTTCAGAAGAAATACACACCAGGCTTCCAAGACAGAAGACCCAAAGAAGATAGAAAAATATAGTTTTTATATGGACTACATGTTGAAATAACATTGTAACATTGTGCATCTTAATCCTACATATCCCTCCTCTTTTGAGATATTGTCTCATGAGTCCAGGCTTGCTATGTCATCCGTAGTCAAGGATGACCTTGAACTTTTGATCCTCCTGTCTCAGCATCCTAAGTGATGAGATTACAAGTGTGCACCATCACTCCTAGTTTTTGTGATGCTTCCTTCTGAACTCAGGGCAAGCACTTTACCAAGAGAACCGTATCACCAGCATCTCCACTTGTTTCTTTCAACTATTCAAATGTGACTACTAGAAAATGAAGAGACATAATTTCAATTGTGGCACTCGTAGTTTTTGTTATTGTTGTTTGTTTGTTTGTTTTTGAGACAAGGTTTCTCTGTACAGCCCTGGCCATCCTAGAACTTGCTCTGTAGACCAGGCTGGCCTTCACCTCAAGAGATTTGCCTGCCTCTGCCACCACCACTGGGTAAGGCACTTGTATTTTTTTTTTTAAGATTTATTTATTTATTATGTATACAATGTTCTGCCTGCATGTATCCCTGCAGGCCAGAAGAGGGAGCCAGATCTCATTACAGATGGTTGTGAGCCACCATATGGGTGCTAGGAATTAAACTCAGGACCTCTGGAAGAACAGTCAGTGTTCTTAACCTCTGAGCCATCTCTCCAGCCCGAGGTCAACGAGGGTCATGAATGTGCAGAGAAGACTGTTAAGTCTTCATTCTCTCCAGATTCATGAGGTACCACCAGCTATGAGTCCCAACTACTCCTTCAGTGGGAGTAGTAAGACCCATCTACATGCTACCTGCTTTCCTTACCTACAAGACCACAAGTGAATCTAGTCTACTTCTAGGGATGAATTCACTCAGTATGGCTGGAAGAATGATACAGAGTGACCTCTGGCTTTTCTTGTAGCCATGCGGCACTTATAGTTCCTTCACTGTAGGATATCACACAGTGCAGCCCGCCACACAACCTTTATACCCACCAATTGATGTACCTATTTCCAACAAAGGTTTCTCCATGATTTCCAGGGCTCAGTTCAGACAGAAGCTTCTGACAGACAGAACATTCTGCACCCAGGAGGGAAGAACATTTCCTCTCCAACCCTTGTATACACCTAAATGACAGTCTGACTCTGAGCCCCTCCCTACACATAATCCTCTGAATTCCATAGCTTCAGGGATAGCAACTGCAAGTTTCAGAACTTTCTAGTTTTGAATTTTCAGAAAATGACATAGAGCTTCATCCCAAACATCTGTTATTACCCTCATACAATCAGTTCTTGGAGGACAGACCTCAGAGAGAATCTGGTGACTACCCTAGTCCCATGACCCAGGAAGCCTTTTTAAGGTAGGCTTTAGGGCTGGACAGGGAGGGGCTTACCTCACAGTGGTAGCATTCCACATGGTAATCTCTATCCATGGATACAACACGGATGGTTTCATCTGAGCCCTGGGACGAAAGAAAAGCAAGACATGCAAAGAGGCCAGTTAGAAGTCCATGGAATACCACCAGCAATGGGATAGGGTGGGAGGAGATTGTGGGGTAATAGAAGGAGGCCTTGGGGGAGAGATATAAATCAAGAGTGAATACTAACTACTTGTAGGAAAAAGACCAGATTCGATTTGGTGGATGTGAGAGTAGGCAGGGGCAGTGTGATCTTTTGGGATGTCAGAGACAATACTGAAAGAAACACCAATGGCAACATTTTTTTCATATGTATATATGCATGACTGCATGTGCATAGGCACACACGTGTGTGCACATGCATGTAAAAGCCAGAGGTTTGTATCTGGTATCTTTCTCCTTCACTCTCTATTTTATTCACTGAGGCAGGGTTTCAGGGATATTTATTTTTAAAAGATGAATAAAAGACAAGCTTTCTGTCCCTCTAATCTAAGACAGTTTGATCTGGCTCTTAGACAAACAGGCACAAGCAGGACATGGGGCTAGGAAGCCAGCACAGGAAAAAGGGACAGTACTGGGCGTTGGAGGATTATGTTGAAAGGTGTAAGAACAGTTATAGATCTTCTGAGTGACTCAAGGGAAACAGCCCAGTCTTTAGAAGATCTATGAGCAGATAAGCATCTTACCTCTGGTGGAAGGATGGGAAGCCCACAGGCTGCACACTTTGGGGCCAGCACCCTGAGAGAGAAACAAAGGGAACATGGTGCACATTGTGTTATTACCAGAATATGAATGGCAACCAGGGCCTGCCAGAGCCCTCCATGGCCAGCACTCAGAATTATGTGGACCTAGGCTCACTTTTTGGAATAGAAACATTATTCCTGGATGCTACAGGGAAATCTGGCTGCTTCCTGCTCCCCTAAGTATAAAGATGAAGCTGGCTGTTTTCTCCCTTCACAGCTAGCTGGGATGGTCCAAAAGCAGAGAGTGGTATGTGCTTAGCCTGACTTGGTGCCTGGTGAAATTGGGTAAAGCTGAAGCCACAGGCATGTTGGATTCCTCTGATTACAGTTTTGTGTCCTGCTTTATCACCAAACAAACCTTTAAAGAGTTTCTACATACTTTCCATTCTGCTGAGCTCAGTGGGGCCTGTGTAAAGTTGCCATTTACTCCCTTCCTTTCTCCTTACTTGTGGTAATCTCGAACACAGTAGATCTTGTTCTCTGAGTCCACGGTGAAAGGCACCCCATCTAGACATTCATTACAGATGACACAGCGGAAACAGCCAGGGTGATAGGACTTCCCCAGGGCCTGTAGGATCTGCAGACACAAAGGAAAAGACTCACGGAGATGAAGGGAAGGAAGGACCATAAAGAAAAAGGAACATGTATGTTGAAGAGCCACATGCACAGCTGTACCATGGCAGAGGCTCCACCTGGCCCAGAGTTTCACCCAAACAAAAGTCAAGAGAGGGTTAGTCTGCTCAGACTTGTGGACAGGAGAGGATCAAACAGGGATGCTGTGGAATAATCATATACACTATGGAAGTGTGTTGCTCTAATTGCTAGTAAAAAACTGATTGGTGAGAAGCCAGGCAGGAAGTATAGGCGGAACAACCAAACTAAGGATGCTGAGATGAAGAAGGGCGGAGTAAGAGGTCACGAGCAGACATAGAGAAAAGAGAGCTGAGCGTACCATACTGAGAAAAGGTACCAAGCCACAAGGGAAAGCACAGATAAGAAATATGGATTAATTTAAATATAAGAGTTAGCTAGTAACAAGTCTGAGTTATGGCCGAGCATTTGTAATTGATACAACCACAGTGTGTTTATTTGGGAGCTGCTGGCAGGACAGAAACTTCCGCCTGCACAGGGATCTATGCAAACTCTCCCTTGTTGAGTGGGAGGAAATAGACTCCTGTCTGATCTTTCTCTCATAGCAGAAACTTGTTCTCTCCTAAAAAGCAATGCTAGCTATGGCTAGCCCTGTCCTGGGAAAGAACCTCTTAGTAAACCAGTTAAAAAGAATCTACCCCTAATATGGAAGGCAGAAAACATACAGAAGAATGAAGGGAAATTCTAGATGGAACTATGACCTCCTAGGACCCCTTCCATGTGGCTTTGATTCTACAGTGTGAGATTCTAGAAGCCTGGCTGGAGCCCTAATCATCTCAAATCCAAGTGTAATAGACTAAGTCCCTTTGTTGTTGTCCTTGTCTTTAAAACAAGATGAAGAGGAAGCCCCAAAGGCCTCCTTCCTCTCAGTATCACTTGATTTGGATATGATACTTGAACTACTAGAGCCTTTCCAAAATAAAAAACTAAGACAAAACAAAAAAACAAAACACACACACAAAAAAAAAAAAAAAAAAAAACAAGGGAGGAGAAGAGGGGAGGAGAGGAAAGGGAGGGGAGGAGAGGAGAAGAAAGGAGAGAAGAGAGGGCAGGGGTGAGGAAGGGAAGGGGAGGGGAGGGAAGAGAAGAGCAGGGGAGGGGGAAGGGAGAAAGGGAGGGAGGAGAGCATTAAGAGGAGAGAGGAAAAGGAGAAAGGAAGAGGAGAAACAAGAAGGAAAGCACATCCTTGGTAAGGTCAATAAGTCAGTAACAGAACTCACTGGGAATGGCTGACATTGCCTAGCCCTGTAAAGTCCTATTCTAAGTTTGGGCCCTGCATCTGCAACTTTAATACTATCTGACAACTTGGTTAAAAAAAAAAAATGAAAAATGCACATTCTCAGACCTCACCCCAGATCTCCTCATTCAGAATCACCAGGTGTAATGTCTGTTGTTTTCTTATAATGATTAGCTGTGTCAGGTGGTGGTAGCATATACCTTTTTTATTTTTTTAATTATTATGTGTTTTAATTTTATACATCAGCCATGGGTTCCTCTGTCTTAACCCCTCCCGCCCCCCCCCCCACCTTTCCCCCAGGCCCTCCCCTCCATTCCCATGTCATCCAGGACCAAGACACCCCTGGGGACTCATTTAAACCTGGTGGATTCAGTATAGGCAGGTCCAGTCCCCTACTTCCAGGCTGAGCATGTGTCCCTGTGTAAGCCCAAGGTTCCAAACAGCCAGCTCATGAACCAAAGACAGTCCCGGTCCCACAGCCTGGGAGCCTCCCAAACAGGTCAAGCTATTCAATTGTCTCACTTATCCAGAGGGCCTGATCCAGCTGGGAGCTCCACAGCCGTTGGTTCATAATTCATGTGCTTCCATTCGTTTGGCTATTTGACCCTGTGCTTTTTTGCAATCCTGGATTCAACAATTCACGCTCTTGCAGTCCCTCCTCCTTCTCGACGGTTGGACACCTGGAGCGCCACCTGGGGCCTGGCTGAGAATCGCTGTATCCACTTCCATCAGTTATTGGATGAAAGTTCCAAGACGACTGCTAGGGTGTTTAGTCATCTGATTACCAGACTAGGTCAGATCAGGCCCTCCCTCGACCATTGCCAGCAGTCTACAGAGGATTTATCATTGTGGATTTCTGGGGAACCTCTCGAGCACTCTGCCTATTCCTGTTCTCATGTGGTCTTCGTTTATCATGGTCTGTTATTGCTCGTTCTCCCTTTCTGTTCTTGATCCAGCTGGGATCTCCTGCTCCCCTAAGCTTTCTTTCTCTCAAATCTTGCCATTCATTACTCCCACTGTCATCCAGGTTGTTCATGTAGATCTCATCCATTTCTCTGTCATTGGGTGATCCTTGGGTCTTTCCTAGGGTCCCATTTTCTAGGTAGCCTTCCTGGAGTTGTGTAGCAGTCTAGTCATCTTTGTTTTATATCTAGTATCCTCCTATGAGTGAGTACATACCGTGTTTGTCCTTCTGAGTCTGGGTTACCTCACTCAGGATGATTTTTTCTAGATCCATCCATTTGCCTGCAAACCTCATGATGTCATTGTTTTTCTCTGCTGAGTAGTACTCCATTGTGTATATGTATCATATTTTCTTTATCCATTCTTCAGTTGAAGGGCATCTAGGTTGTTTCCAGGATCTGACTATTACAAACAGTGCTGATATGAACATAGCTGAGCAAATGCCCTTGTGGTATGATTGAGCATTCCTTGGGTATATGCCCAAGAGTGCTATAGCTGGGTCTTGGGGGAGATGGATTCCCAATTTTCTAAGGAAGCACCATATTGATTTCCAAAGTGGCTGTACAAGCTTGCATTCCCACCAGCAGGGGAGGAGAATTCCCCTTGCTCCACATCCTCTCCAGCATAAGCTGTCTTCTGAGTGTTTGATCTTAGCCACTCTGACAGGTGTAAGGTGGTATCTCAGAGTTGTTTTGATTTGCATTTCCCTGATGATTAGGGATGTTGAGCAATTCCTTAAATGTCTTTCAGCCATTTGAGCTTCCTCTGTTGAGATTCTCTGTTTAGCTCTATAGCCCATTTCTTAATTGGACTGTTGGGCATTTTGATGTCTAATTTCTTGAGTTCTTTATATATTCTGGATATCAGCCCTCTCTGTCAGATGTGGGGTTGGTGAAGACCTTTTCCCATTCTGTAGGCTGTCGCTTTGTCTTGTTGACCGTGTCCTTTGCACTACAAAAGCTTCTCAGTTTCAACAGGTCCCATTGATTGATTGTTTCAGTGTCTGTGCTACTGGTGTTATATTGAGAAAGTGATCTCCGGTGCCAATGCGTTCAAGACTACTTCCTACTTTGTCTTCTATCAGGTTCAGAGTAACTGGATTTATGTTGAGGTCTTTGGTCCAGTTGGATTTAAGTTTTGTGCATGGTGACAGATATGGATCTATTTGCAGCCTTCTACACAATGACATCCAGTTATGCCAGCACCATTTGTTGAAGATGCTTTCTTTTTTCCATTGTACATTTTTGGTTGCTTTGTCAACAATTATATGTTCATAGGTGTGCGGGTTAATGTCAGGGTCTTCAATTTGATTCCATTGATCCACATGTCGTTTTTATGCCAGTACCAAGCTGTTTTTATTATAGTTGCTCTATAGTAGAACTTGAGGACGGGGATTGTGATGCCTCCAGAGGTTGTTTTATTGTACAGGATTCTTTTGGCTACCCTGGGTTTTTTGTTTTTCCATATGAAGTTGAGTATTATTCTTTCCAGATCAGTGTAGAATTGTGTTGGTAATTTGATGGGGATTGCATTGAATCTGTAGAATGCTTTTGGTAAGATCTCCATTTTTACTATGTTAATCCTGCCTAGCCATGAGCATGGGAGATCTTTCCATTTTCTGACATCTTCAATTTCTTTTTTCAGGGACCTAAAGTTCTTGTCATATAGGTCCTTCACATGCTTAGTTAGAGTAACCTCAAGATATTTTATATCATTTGTGGCTATTGTAATAGGTGATGTATCTCTGATTTCCTTCTCAGTCTGTTTGTCTATTGTACATAGGAGGGCTACTGATTTTTTTTTAGTTGATCTTGTATCCTGCAATGTTGCTGAAGGTTTTTATTAGCTGTATCAGTTCCTTGGTTGAATTTTTGGGGTCACTCATGTATACTATCATGTCATCTGCAAATAGGGAGAGCTTGACTTCTTCCTTTCCAATTTGTATCCCCTTAATCTCTTTGTGTTGTCTTATACCTCTGGCTAGAACTTCAAGTACTATATTGAATAAGTATGGGGAGAGGGGACAGCCTTGCCTTGTTCCTGAGTTTAGTGGTATTGCTTTGAGTTTCTCTCCATTTAATTTGATGGTGGCTGTTGGCTTGCTGTAGATTGCCTTTATTATGTTTAGGTATGTTCCCTGTATTCCTGATCGCTCCAAGACCTTTATCATGAAGGGGTGTTGGATTTTGTCAAATGCCTTTTCTGCATCTAGTGAGATGATCATGTGGTTTTTTTCTTTAAGTTTGTTTATATGGTGTATTACATTGACGGACTTTCGTATGTTGAACCACCCTTGCATCCCTGGGATGAAGCCTACTTGATCATGGTGGATAATTGTTTTGATGTGTTCTTGGAGTCTGTTTGCCAGAATTTTATTGAGTATTTTTGCATCAGTGTTCATGAGGGAGATCGGTCTGTAGTTCTCTTTCTTTGTTGCATCTTTGTTTGTTTGGGAATCAGGGTAATTGTAGCCTCATAGAAGGAGTTTGGTAATATACCTTCTGCTTCTATTGTGTGGAACAATTTAAAGAGTATTGGTATTAAGTCTCCTTTGAAGATCTGGTAGAATTCTGCAGTGAAACCATCAGGTCCAGGGCTTTTTTTGGTTGGGAGACTTTTAATGACTGATTCTATTTCCTTAGGGGTTATTGGACTATTTAAATTGTTTATCTGGTCTTGATTTAACTTAAGTATGTGGTACCTATCTAGAAAATTATCCATTTCTTTTAGATTTTCCAGTTTTGTGGAGTAGAGGTTTTTGAAGTATGACCTGATGATTCTCTGGATTTCCTCATTGTCTGTTGTTATGTCCCCCTTTTCATTTCTGATTTTGTTAATTTGGATGCTCTCTCTCTGTCTTTTGGTTAGTTTGGATAAGGGCTTGTCTATTTTGTTGATCTTCTCAAAGAATCAACTCTTTGTTTCATTAATCCTTTGTATTTTTCTCTTTATTTCTATTTTAATTGATTTCAGCTCTCAATTTGATAATTTCCTGGCATCTGTTCCTCCTGGGAGACTTTGCTTCTTCCTGTTCAAGAGCTTTCAGGTGTGCTGTCAAGTCACTAGCGTGAGATTTCTCCAGCTTCTTTATGTGAGCATTCAGTGCTATGAATTTCCCTCTTAGCACTGCTTTTATAGTATCCCATAAGTTTGGGTATGTGGTGTATTCATTTTCATTGATCTCTAGGAAGCCTTTAATTTCTTTATTTCTTCCTTAACCCATTGGTGATTCAGTTGAGCATTATTCAGTTTCCATGAGATCGTAGGATTTCTGTAGTTTTTTCTGTTGTTGAAATCTAACTTTAAACCATGGTGGTCTGATAGAACACAGGAGGTTATTCCAATTGTTTTGTATCTGTTGAGATTTGCTTTGTGGCCAAGTATGTGGTCGATTTTAGAGAAGGTTCCATGGGGTGCTGAGAAGAAGGTATATTCTTTTTTGTTTGGGTGGAATGTTCTGTAGATATCGATTAAGTCCATTTGAGCCATAACATCAGTTAAGTCCATTATGTCTCTGTTAAGTTTCAATTTGGCCGATCTGTCCAGAGGTGAAAGTGGGGTGTTGAAGTCTCCAACTATTAATGTGTGGGGTTTTATATGTTATCTAAGCTTTAGTAATGTTTCTTTTACATATGTGGGTGCCCTTGTGTTTGGGGCACAAATGTTCAGAATTGAGACTTCATCTTGGTGGATCTTTCCTGCGATGAGTACGTAATGTCCATCATCTCTTTTGATTGATTTTAGTTTGAAGTCTATTTTGCTGGATATTAGGATGGCTACACCAGCTTGCTTCTTAAGACCATTTGATTGGAAAGGCTTTTCCCAGCCTTTTATTCTTAGGAGGTGTCTGTCTTTGCATTTGAGGTGTGTTTCTTGTATGCAGCAGAAAGATGGGTCCTGTTTTTGTATCCATTCTGTTAGTCTGTGTCTTTTTACAGGTGAATTAAGTCCATTGATATTAAGGGATATTAATGACCAGTGATTGTTCGTTCCTGTTATTTTTATTTTTTGGTGGTAGTGTGTGTGTACTTCTCTTTTTGGGGGTTTACTGCTGTGGTGTTATCTATTGCCTGTGTTTTCATGGGTGTATCTGCCTTCCTTAGGTTGGAATTTTCCTTCTAGTGCTTTCTGTAGGGCTGGGTTTGTGGATAAGTATTGTTTAAATCTGGTTTTGTCTTGGAAGGTCTTGTTCACTCCATCTATGATGATTGAAAGTTTTGCTGGGTATATTAGTCCATGGTCTCTTAGTGTCTGCATTCTATCTGTCCAGGTCCTTCTGGCTTTCAAAGTCTCCATCGAGAAATTGAGTGTTATTGTGATGGGTTTGCCGTTATAAGTCACTTGGCCTTTTTCTTTTGCTTTATTCTGTACGTTTAGTTGTTTATTATGTGGCGAGGGGACTTTTTGGGGGGGTCTAGTCTGTTTGGTGTTCTATAGGCTTCTTGTATCTTCATAGGCATTTCCTTCTTTAAGTTGGGAAAGTTTTCTTCTATGATCTTGTTAAATATATTTTCTGTGCCTTTGAGCTGGTATTCTTCTCCTTCCTCTATCCCTATTATTGTAGGTTTGGTCTTTTCATGGTGTCCCAAATTTCTTGGACATTTTGGGTCATGACTTTGTTGGTTTTAATGTTTTCTTTGACTGATGAATCTATTTCTTCTACCGTATCTTCAACACCAGAGATCCTCTCTTCCATCTCTTGCATTCTGTTGGTTATACTTGCCTCTGAAGTTCCTGTTTGTTTACTCAGATTTTCTATTTGCAGCATTTCTTCTGCTAGTGTCTTCTTCATTTTTTCTCTTTCCCTCTTCATGTCTTGGACTGTCTCCCTTGCTTTTTCATGATTTTCATTCAAGGATTTATTGTTTTCTTCTGCTTTAATTGTCCTTTCCTCTAGTTTTTTATAGTGTTCTTCCCATTTTTTGTTTGTCTGTTCCTCTACTTTATTTTTGATTTCTTCTATATAAGGCTCTAGCCTCTTCATGATGTTACTTATAAGGTTGTTTTCTTCTTCTTCCATTCCGTGATGTTCAGGTCTAGCTGTTGGAGAAGGGCTAGGTTCTGGTGATGCTGTATTGCTCTTTATTTTGTTGTATGTACTTCTGCCTTGACGTCTGCCCATCTCCTCTTGTGTTCGTTCTTGGTCTTATCAGTGTACTTGGTCCAGAGAGAGTTGACAGATTTAGGGAGCCTCTCTCTGGTCCAGATGGAAGCTCTGGGCCAGATGGGAGCGCTGGTCCAGATGAGAATGCTGGCCGGATAGGAGCTAGGGGGCTGGACTCTGAGTCTCGGGAAGTCCTTGGGGTCTCCTTATTTTGTCCACATGGGAGCTCCTCTTGTCCAGATGGGAGTTTCAGAGCAGAATGGAAGCTGGGGGCTGGTCTCTGATTCTCAGAAAGTGGCTGGGGTCTCCGGCAGACGGGTGTGGGGGCAGGGTGTGGAGACTGCAGGGTCTGCCTGCAGTCTTAGAAAAGGGGAGCCTTCCCGCAGGGCCCGCCAATTGGCCTTAGAAACTGGGGCCAAGTTGGTCAGGTCCTCCCAGGATGGCCTGTGTCCAGTGGTGGGACCCAGGGGCAGTTCACATATATCTTTGATCCCAGCACTTTGGAAGCAGAAGCATGCAGATCTCTACAGGTTTGAAGCCAGCCAGGTCTACAGAGGGAATTCCAGAATAGACAGGGCTACACAGAGAAACCCTGTCTATAAACCCAAGAAAAAGAAAGGAAGGAAAGAAGGAAGTAGGGAGGAAGGGAGAGGGAGAGAGGGAGGAGTAGAGAGAGAGAGAGAGAGAGAGATGAGATGGGATAGATTAGATGCATGCTATTAAAGTCAGATTTTGTAATCTGCAGTTGAAAACATCTTTGCTGATTCAGTGGGAGATTTACCTCTGTAATTATTTGGGCCATGAAACAGCTAAAATAACAAACTATAACATCACCATGAACAGGAGCACCCAATGCCAGTCTGCAGGGGACACAAGGAACAGTAACCAACAGTAGGTATTAAGCCATGCAGAAAGTCTTCAAATAGGGAACCTGGAACTTAGGAAAGCCCTGCAGGACATTATAAGACTATGGAAGAGATGTGCTATGATCCAGACCCTTCCACTGGAAGTCTTAAGTAGAGAACTTTGTAGCATACACCCCAGCCAGGGAGCACAGCAGGACTACTGTGATATCCCAGCTTGGATTTCAGACCTCCTCATTCCCTACTGGGATTTGTTGCCTCTAAAACCCCTTTCCATCTGTAGCAAACTGCCAAAGAGGAACAACTACCAGATTTCCAAAGTCCACTTGGCAATGAGAATGCATTTTCTCTCAAAGGCAAAAAGAGACCCTTAGATTAACTTAATCCTCTGTGCCTAAAGTCAGATTGAAAGAAGATGCTATTCTGCTATATCCTGGCTAGCTTCTAAAATTCCAGCATTGAGGAATAGGGCCTATTTCAGAATATAACCCTTTATTAACAAAGTATTTTCAAATAGACAATTTATTCAGAGTTTGATACCCAGGGCTCTGCTATAGAGCTAAGCGAGTATCTGCAAGAGTCTTTATGGGGTAAGAGATGGCTCATTAGTTAAGACAGAGGACCTGAGTTTAGTTCCCAGCAGCCACGTCTGGTGACTTACAACCACCTGTAACTCCAGCTCCAGGGGTCCTGACACCCTCCTCTGACCTCTATGGATACTCACATACATGTGTACATACTAACACAGAGACATACGCACATACAAGGACAATGAAACTCACATGTACATACCACCTCACAAACACACATGCATACACACAATTTTAAAAAATTAAAATATTTTTTTCAAAAAAATTTAAGTAGTCTACTGTAGTTGGAGAGCTTCTCTCCAGGTGCCACTAAGCCCTGTTAGTCCAACAACCCACTTGTAAAATAAACACACAGACATGCATATTATTTAAACTGCTTGGCCATTAGCTCAAGCCTACCATTGTCTAGCTCTTACTGTTATATTTAGCCCATTTCTATTCTATACTTTGCCACATGTCTTGTGGCTTACCAGTACTTTATCTCTTTCTTGACATGGTGGCAGCTGGCAGTGTCTCCCTGGCCCAGCCTTCATTTCCCAGCATTCTCCTCCACCTTGTCCCACCTACCCTATCCTTCCTACCTGGCTACTGGCCAATCAGCACTTTATTTATTTTAACCAATCAGAGCACACATTTGACATATAGAACATCCCACAGCAGTCTACATTATTAGAATTCTTGGTAGCAGATGAAGAGTTCTATTTTAAAGCTAGGAGTCACTCTTAGACAGGTAAAGGGGTATAGCTCATGCCTGCATACACACACACACACACATACACACACACACTAGGGAAAAAAGCCACATGCAACAGGGCATTTTATGGGATTCAAACAATGTCTTGCATCTTAATTTGGAATGTGGTTACACATGTAAAACTGCACTCATCAGTACACTTAAGATTTGTGCCTTTTGGGCTGGAGAGATGGCTCAGATGTTAAAAGCACTGGCTGTGCTTCCAGAGGTACTAAGTTCAATTCCCAGCAACTACATGGTAGCTCACAACCATCTGTAATGAGATCTGGTGCCCTCTTCAGAAGTTCTTTTTTTTTTTTCCTTTTTTTGGAGCTGAGGATCGAACCTGGGGCCTTGCGCTTGCCAGGCTAATGCTCTACCACTGAGCTAAATCTTCAGAAGTTCTTTAAGTGAAGATGAGCCCAGTATATGAAACAAACTCATCTAACAGGGGAGTGGCTCCTGGGAAACGATGCCCACTAGACAGTGTTTTTAAGACACAGGTCAAGGACCCAGGGAGTGACTTAAACCAGTTGTTGGCCTTTGAGCAATCAGCACAGCTGACCATTTTTTGTTTTTGTCTTACTCCCAGTATTAAGGATGGAGCCCAGTGTTTTTGATCTTAGCCATTCTGACAGGTGTAAGGTGGTATCTCAGAGTCGTTTTGATTTGCATTTCCCTGATGATTAGGGATGTTGAGCAATTCCTTAAATGTCTTTCAGCCATTTGAGCTTCCTCTGTTGAGATTCTCTGTTTAGCTCTATAGCCCATTTCTTAATTGGACTGTTGGGCATTTTGATGTCTAATTTTTTGAGTTCTTTATATATTCTGGATATCAGCCCTCTGTCAGATGTGGGGTTGGTGAAGACCTTTTCCCATTCTGTAGGCTGTCGCTTTGTCTTGTTGACCGTGTCCTTTGCTCTACAAAAGCTTCTCAGTTTCAAGAGACTGAAACTCTTCAAACGACAGAGATCCACAGCCAGACCCCAAGTGGAGCTCCGGGAGTCCAATCAGTGACAAAGAGAAGGGATTGTATGAGCGAGAGATGTTGAGACCATGATTGGAAAAAGCACAGGGACAAATAGCCAAACTAGTGGAAACACATGAACTATGAACCAATAGCTGAGGAGCCCCCAACTGGATTAGGCCCTCTGGATAAGTGAGACAGTCTATTAGCTTGAACTGTTTGGGAGGTCCCCAGGCAGTGGGACCTGGACCTGTCCTTAGTGCATGACCTAGCTTTTTGGAGCCTGGGGCCTGTGCAGGGACACTTTGCTCAGCCTGGGTCTTGAAGGGAGGAGGGGACTAGACCTGACTCGACTGAATCTACCAGGCTGAGCTGAATCCCCCTGGGAGTCCTTGCTCTGGAGGAGATGGTAATGGGGGGGTGGGCTGGGGGTAAGGTGGGAGGAGAGAGGACAGGGGAATCCATGGCTAATATGTAAAATTAGATTAAATTATAAAATTTTTAAATACAAATATATATATAAAGGATGGAACCCAGAGGCATGTACATGGTAGGCAAGCATTCTGATACTGCGTTATACCCCCAGCTCTTAAATTCTTAAAGGCCAGGTTCCAATGGTAAACAGATTGTTGACCTCACTACCTGATTCCACAGGAAACATTATTCTTACTTATGAAACAAAGACTGAGACCCAGACAATCTAAAAGAGCCAGTGGCTGAGCACAGAATGGGATATGAAAACTTGGACCCTGTCTTATCTGAATGCCAAAAGCTTTCTCAGCAATGGCTTGTACTGGAAGGAAAAAACACATTCCTCTGACTGTACCCAATTCCCAGGTACCTGATACTTCTGCAAGTAAAACTGGCTTCTCCTAGCACCTCAATGGGAAAGCCAAGGATCACAGAGAATCCAGGGGAGGCCAGTGTGAGAAGAATCACTCCAGTGTGCATGATTAAAACTGCATTGGTCCAAGCCAACAACAGCGTCTGTTAGAGAAGTGGCTACAGTGGGCAAGGACTTCTTTAAATAAAACCAGCAGTGACCACAAACCAGAAAGGAAACACTGTGTTCAATCATTAACTTCTTTTTAGCCTTCTTCCAAGGTGCTCTGATCTTGCTGAGCAATACTCACCATGTCCATGATCAGATGTCCACAAAGAAAACACCTGTCAGCAGACTGCTGGAAGCCAGAGTACTATAGAGAAGAGAAAAGAAAGATGAGTCAGCCACCTACCCATCAGCAGCAAGTGAGGGGGATTTCTGAGAAACCTGTGGTTCCCCTGAAGGTGTGCAGCTGTGTGTTGAGTCATGGCAGTCCTGGGCCACCCATCCTACTGTATCTGGGCCCCACACTGTGTCAAGCTGTATATGACAGATGAACACAGAGAGGCTTTAATCCCTCATCTCAAAGATTCCCAAAACAAGATCCTCAGAATCACTTGGAAACTTGGAACAAATTAAGTTTATGGGCCCCTCCTCAGATTTACTAAGTTGGATACAGGGCTGGGGCCTGGCATCTGTGTCCTAACAACCTCTTTCAGGGCTCTAAAGACAGCACATGGTCTGTCTGTCTTCTCTCTCTCTCTCTCTCTCTCTCTCTCTCTCTCTCTCTCTCTCTCTCTCTTTCTCTCCCCCTCCCCCCCCCAAGGGCACATTTGTACAAGCTTTGTGGCTTGTCTTCTGCTTCAGGACTCAGGTTACCCAGGCACCCACAAGGAGGGAATGGCCTTCTCCCCAGTAGTATTAGGAATACAGAGAAACAAGCTCCTGACATCTGGTCCTCTCAGGCTCCTGCTCTAAGCCACCCTCACCCTATGCAGTCTGGGTAATATACTCACCAAAAAGTCTTCCTCACAGAATACTTTCCCATTGACAAAATAGAAGGCTTTTCCTCTTAACTTCCTGCCTGAAGTAAAAACAGGAAGATGGGGTAAAAGGTTAACACATAATGAAGATAGTTTTAAAGAAACGGCCCCTAATTCTAACCACACAAGGGATGCCAACTGTTGATGACAGTTTTGTTATTAAAGGATGCTATTAGCTAGGTGTGGTGCTGGTCACCTATATCCTAGCATTTGAGAGGCAAAGACAGGAGGATCACCACAAGTTTGAGGGCAGCCTATGCTACATGGTGAGTGACAGTATGGTCCTCAGCATAGAACAGACCAAGTCCAGGAAGAAGGGTCCCCTGGCTAGTGCTGTTTAACAGAAAGACTTGAAGCTAACTTAGGGTTCACGATATATTTTCTACTAGGACTTCCTCTCTGCTTAGAAAAATGTCAGTGAACCTTGGTGACAGGATAGAGGCGGCACACACCAGCACAGGACACTGGCAGCAGTCTCTCCTGAGGTACTAACGGCAGTCACCCATGACAACCTACCGGAGTGCTATGAAATTGTTAACTATAAAAAGCCACAAGAGAAGGGTGTGTTGTATTTTCTCTTGATATAAATGGTGTGGTCTGGTGTATGGGACTTTGTAGCCAGAAGTTTCTCCAGGCCTGCCCAGCCCTGCAGTACAGACAAATCTCTCCTACCCAAGGTCCTGCAGCCACTTATAAAATAATCAGAGGCTTCAAATTAATTACAAACTGCATAGCCTATGACTCAGGCTTCTTGTTAGCTAGTTCTTTCATATTAAATTAACCCATTTTTATTAATCTATGTTTTGCCACATGACCATGGCATTACCTGCTCTCTCACATCTTGCTTCTCCTGCTGGTGGCTCACTGTGTCTCTCCTGACCCTGCCTTTTTCCTCTCTCTATCTCTCTTGGATCTCCCGCCTGGCTCCATTCTACCCTGTCATAGGCCAATGCAGCTTTGTTTATTGACCAACTGGAGCAACACATATTCACAACATACAGAAAGACATCCCATAGCAGGACTTCAAAGCATCAACTCTTAGATTAGACTTCTGATTCTATAAGACTGAAACACTGATTAGAAAGACATCCTCAGTTGGGTATGGTGGCACACGCCTTTGATCCCAACACTCAGGAGGCAGAGGCAGGCAGATCTCTGTGAGTTCAAGGTCAGCCTGGTCTGCAAAGCAAGTTCCAGAACAGCCAGGGATGTTACAGAGAAACTCAGTCTCGAAAACAAAAAAGAAAGAGAGAGAGAGAGAGAGAGAGAGAGAGAGAGAGAATCTTTAATCAACACTTTTTGTTGTAAATGAGTGAAGAGCCAGGACTTATGATGGGGCAAGTTCAAACACAGCATCTCCATGGGGAATGCAAATGGGCCTCTATAGTGCTGGGGACGCCATGTGCTGCTTGTCCAACTGAAGATAACCAACAGGCCTCTGGAAGTTCCAAAAGCCCAATGAATTCTTGGCATTGGATGGAATCAAGATCCTGGGGTCAAGGACCTAGCCTGACAGCAAAATCACCAATGTCACAAAGCATGGTGGCACAGGCCTGTCATCCCAGCACTTAGGAGGCTAAGGAAGGAGAAGTATTATGAGTTGGAACGAGAATGAGAAGCAGCAGCAGAAGCCTGTTACATTATCTTCACAATAATCTTGGTTATTAATAGCAACCTAATATTACCATATAATATAAAGATGTCAATTTCACCTGTAACCAAGAGAACGTACATAAGAACCACAATAAAATTCTATCTTTAGCTCAATAATTGGCAAAGTAATAAACCTGGCTGGACATGGTGAGGTACACCTGTAATCCCAGCACACAGGAGGCAGAGGCAAGAGGATCAGGAGTTCAAGTTCAGCCCAAGCTACCCAGCAAAATCTTAAAAAACAAAATCATAACAAAAGAAGAAAAAAAATGAGACAAGGTCTTACTATGTAGCTCCAGCTAGCCTGGAACTCAGTTTGTAGACTATATTGGTCTCCAATTTACAAACATTCTCCAGCCTCTGCCTCCTGGGTGCTGGGATTAAGGTAGTGGGCCAACACACCCAGCAACAAAAGAAATTTTACTACATCTGGTAACCACTGCAGGAGTATCCAAGAAGTAACCATCCGAGAGTCATCTGTCAGGAGCCAAAAGCCCTGAAATCCATATGGACAAGGACACAACATGCTCTACAGGTAAAACAGAAGCATCTTCAATGCCCTGGAGCTGGAAGAACTGATAAACCAAAGAAGAACCTAGAATTACATTCAATGGTTGTGACAACTAAGTATGGATCAAAGTTAAAGGACTGGACCTATACATTCATTAATTAAACATGGTGATATTCTGTTCATGCTTTAACAAAGTTTGCCTGAAGATCAGAGGGCGGAGCTAGCCACCTTAGAGGCCAGGCAGTGGTGGCACATACCTTTAATCCCAGCACTTGGGAGGAGGAAGCAGGAGTATCAGGAGTTCAAGGCCACCCTGGGCTACACAAGATTGTCCAGTCTAAAAGAAGAGAAACAGAGCTGGGCAGTGGTGGTGCACGCCTTTGATCCCAGCCCTTAGAATCTCATGCCTTTAATCCCAGCACTAGGGAGATGGAGACAGGAAGTGATATGGTTAGGCAGAGAGAGGAATATAAGGCAGGAGGAGACGGGGGTTCAGCTCTCTTTTGGCTAAGGATTTCATAGAGGTAGTGGCTGGCTGCTCTGCTTCTCTGATCTTTCAACTCTCCCCCAATATCTTACTGTAGGTTTTTATTAATAAGAACAATTAGGATCTGTGCTACATAATCATGGAGTATCCAGAATTTGAAACGTGTCCTTCCATCAAGTCACACACATCACTAAGTCCTGGTGCAATCTTATCTATGGATCACCCGTATTTCCCTGATTTGTGCTTAGACTTCCCAGAGGATGAACCAGTCAGAGATGGAACCAAAGTCATAGGGGCTGTGGTTGTAGGTGAAGCACTAGAGGGAGCAAGGGTACCACCAAGAAACAGAACTTCATCTCAAACACCAGCTCTGCCTCCAGGAGTAGGGGCTAGAAGTGCTAAGGAACCTGAGCTAGAAACCAATACTTGGTTTTAATAGGGGTAGAGGAGCTGAGGAGAGGACTCAGCAGTTAAGAGAACTTAATGCTCTTGCAGAGGACCTAGGTTCCATTCCCAGGACTCAGATGGTGGCTCACAGTGAGCAGTAACTCCAGTTCCAGGGAATCTAATACCCTCTTATGGTCTCCATGTGCACCAAGCATGAAGGTGGTACACATACACATACTTACATACGTATAGGCAAAACACTCCTACACATTTTTTAAATCTTAACAGAGGAGAGAATATCTCTATTCTAAAACCCACAAAAGACTATTAATATGCAAAAGTAGTAAATCTCCTAGCATGGAACAAACACAGATGAGGCTATAACATCACCAAGGGCTGTGAAGTGTTCATGATCCCTGTCACTGCATGTTTTCCTGAGCTACTGAATAAGTGTAAAATGACAAACTCTTCCTGGAAAGGAAACTTTAAGATTTATCTTGATTCTATGAGGCTGAGACTTGGCTTTGGGATAGAATAAAAAATGTCAATAAATATTTACTCAAAGGAAGGATTACATAAAACAGGGTACATCTAATTGATGAACTGTTATGTAGCCTTTTAAAATACCAGATGAATAGTGTTTTAATGGAACCAGAAAATGTTTATGCTATAAAAAGATAGAACACATTAGTGAGTGAAGAAAGCAAGCTGGACATGTGTATTCATAGGACAATTCTTTTAAAGTATCACATACTCCACTGATACACGGCAGGAAAAAGTGGAATAGTGGCCACAGTGGTGGAAAAGTTACACGGAAATGCTACTTTATGAACTTCTAAAATACTTGACAAACAGTATTATAAATTTCAGTTTTTCACTTCATGCATTTTTGTTTTGTTTTTAGAATTATGTATAACATAATACACTTACTTAATTTTTAAAAGGCTATGTTATTAATTTTTTAAAAACATCCTATTATGATGTGAAAAGGAAAAAAAAGTAAGATTTAAATGTCCCAACCATGTAAAGAAGGCAGTCCCTGAGCACCTGCAGAATGGAGGGCGGTTTCTGCTTTCGTCTTTCCCATGTTTCACCAAATGCAGGCATTGCTTTGATTTCTTTTTTTAAAGACAAGGTCTTGCCACATAGCTCAGGTTGGTCCTGAACTCACCAGGTAACCTAGGATGGCCTTGAATATTAGGCACTGGTCATCTTAAAAATCACCAGCTTGCTAGAAAACTGCTCTTCCTGCTAGCCTTGAGCTGAAGTGTCTTGGGCCTAGACAGGAAGAGTCAGGAAGGAGCTCAATGGCTAGTTTTTTCTCTGTGTCTGGTTTCCTCTATTTTCAGTTTAAATGTTAAGCACCCCCAGGGATGCAAGAGAGTGAAAATGGGCCAGAGAACTTGGCCTTCAGTCCTCTCTTCAGCTTAGAGACTAGATACAGCCTTCAAATTTATTTGCTTGTATTTTGTCAGAGTGAGGAAAAAAATACCACCTGCCTATTATCTTCTATGTGTCAAGGTTTGTCTGGAGCCTTTATATAGTCCTTCTAATTTTTAAAGATTTGCTTTTTATTTTTAAAAATTTTATGTACGTGTGTGTGTGTGTGTGTGTGTGTGTGTGTGTGTGTGTGTGTGTGTCACGTGTAAGGGTCCAGGGAGGCCAAAGGATATTAGAAGTGGATGTGGAGGCAGTAGTGAGCTGCCTAACATAGGTGCTAGGACTGAACTCTGAGTTCTCAGAAGATCAGTGAGTGCTCTTAACCTCTGATACATCTCTTTAGCCCAAGCTTTGTGTATTTTAAGGAATATAGTGCTGACACTGTCTTGTCATCTGCCTTTCAGGGAGCTGACAGTCATTTTCTGCTCAAAGTCACCTTCTACTCCAGGTTTCAGATTAGGGAAATGATTCACTAGAGTGAAGCAGAAATAAAACACATGCCTATTATTATCACTGAACAGAGCTGTAATACCAGAATTGATTACTTCTGGGAGTAACATGAAACTATACCTCAAGATCACTCTCAACTTTGGGGGTTTCATTTTCTTCTCATAAAAACACACTTTACCTCCAGTAATGGTATAGAACCCAGAGCCTTTTGTATATGACAGGCAAGAGCTCTACTGCTGAGCTATACTCCCATCCAAAAGCATGATGATTTAGTTAAATGCTATGGTCTTCATGTCATAAATGAGGAATTCTAGGCTCATCTAAGTAGCAAGTGAGCAGCTTCATCTGGTTCTGAAGGTGCCTGATCAGCTGCTGTTTTACCCCACACTCCTAATTCTTGTAGAACACAAATCCACATTCTCCCGTCCTCGGTGAAAGCAAATGAAGCTTTCACTATTTGCAGTACTCTTTACCAATTCTGTCACAGGTAAGTGTAATCAGAATTCTCCAATAACACATACTTGCATAGAACAAGACTGGCTCTAACTCATACCTGAAGGCAAGCTAAAACTGCTACATGTTTAGAGAAGGGAGGCATGAAGGGAGCTAGGCAAGTCAGGAAATATCAAGCAACCAGTCTTAAGAGCAAGGAGGAGAGAATCACCAGGCTCAGTCTCTCCAGATCTGGCCAGAAAGACAGATACCAACTCACCTAGAGATCCAGGTTTATAGACACTCACAGTTAGAGCACAGAGCTACCACTAGATGGTGCTAAACCCAGGCAGGAGCAGGACAGACTGAGGCAATCCATCCCAATGAGAGCCCCAAACTGGCAGGGGGGTTAGGAGGTAACAGGGATTATTTTATTAATCTTGCAATAATGCAACCCCCTACTTTAGGCATTTGAGTCTAATTTACTGCATTTTTACTGTGTCTTCCTTTGCTGATGAGTAAATAAACACTAAAGAAGTCAAACTTAAAGCCTAGAGCTGAAAATACTAGAATTGAGATTCAAAATCAGGGCAAATATAACAATCTCTTCACAGTACACAATCTCTCATTTCTGTTCTATAAGGATTCTCTCTCAGAGTATAGGACATAGGACAGGAACAGGTAGCTACAGCCATGTGTAGCTATCTACACATGAATTTAATTGAAGTAACTTTAACAGTAAAAAGTGTATTTCAAGTACTTGATGGACACTGAGACCACAAGGTTGTAGGACATCTGTATTGTCACACAAAATGTACCCTGATCTACTTCTTTAAGCAGCCTTTGCCAGGAACATTTTCTCCAGTTCTGGGGTGGGAATCAAACATCAGAAGAGTTGGGCTCCCAGTAAGGACCTTTCCCTAGTTTGTTGAAAGATGTCTTCTTGCTTTGTCCTCATGTGGTGCCAAGAAAACTAACTCTCTCTCTATTCTCATCTAAGGACACCACCTCCCCAGTATACTACCTTGAAACACCATTGCACTGGGATTAAGTGGGAGACTTAAAATTTGGGAGATCACACATTTTATCCCATTACAGAGAAGATGTTGGATTTCTTAGTGTTGCCAGTGAAATCTCATGCCCACTCTGTTCATCTAGGCAGTGAAATTATGCCACTGTTTTATGTCTTACAGAAGCCCATCCTTAGAGGCATGTTATCAAGGAGCTGTGACTGCTAACAGACAGAGTACAAAACAAACAGCATGGTGAGCAAGCTTCAGCATGATTTAAAACAACCTATGTGGAGGCTATGAAGGTGACTCAGAGAGAAATATTACTCACTGTACAAACATAAAGACATGAGTTCCCATCTCCAGAACTCACGTTAAAAGCTAGGTGCTGCTATGCACACACTGGTAATAGAAGGGCTGAAGTGGGGTGAAGACAGGAGGAATAGTGGGGCTTGTTGGGTAAACCTAGCTCCAGACTCAGTGACAGACCCTATCTCAAGAAAATAAGGCAGGACACAATAGAAATGACATCAAATGTCTTCTGAGCAGGCACACGAGCCACACCTGTAAACATACATGTACATACATCCTTCCAGCCCCATATATCACCTGTGGATCTGTTAGTGCTGGCCCCATGTCAGAGTTTTTGGTTTTAGTATGGATAGAAAGGTGCTGAGGACCCACATTCCTAGTAAATTCCAGCTACCAACAATGGACTAATCTAAGGACAACTGAAAACCACTGGGCCAGAGAATGTCTTTGACCTTTCTCTGAACCAGGATTCTACCAGGTGCAATGTGTCATGGTCAAATAACAGGAATGGATGATGAGCATCAAGCAGACATGTCAGGATGGAGGTCAGTGCTACAACTTTAGAATTCTAGACTCAGAATCTCCTATTTCCAGCCGGCTGTGGTGATGCATTCCTGTAATCCAAGCACTTAGAAGATAGAGACAGAAAGATCAGGAATTCAAGGACAGTCTCAGCTACTTCAAAAGTTTAGGGTCAGCCTGGATTAGATGAAATCCTGTATGTACAGAGAAGTCGTTCCAAACCATTTTCTGTACATACGGTGAAGAAATTTGCCTTTAGGGTACTTCCAATAGATAAAAATCGACAGTGTCACCCAGAGGCCAGCCATTTAATCTGACAAGTAAAACTAGGCTTGCAGTGACACCATTCTCCCATCTAGAAATAGGAATGAGATAACAGAATCGGAAAAAGTAGTTGGTCATTTGTAGCACGAATCTTAAAAGGTCTTATTAATAAAACAAATCCAGAGCCAGGTATTGGGGTGAATGCTGGAAGATCAGAGAAGCAGAACAAACCACGGACACCTCACCTTGCCAGTTCCTCAGCTGATCCTGTTTCCTCAGACTGGAAGCCTCTGAGTCCTTATCCAGAATGGATCTCAGCTGAACTGCTGCTCAAAAGCCTAAAAGCTTAACCAGCTCTAGTTCCTGTCCTCAAGCCTTATATACCTTTCTGCTTTCTGCCATCACTTCCTGGGACAAAAGGCTTTGAGTCACCATGCCTGGCTGTTTCCAGTGTGGCTTTAAACTCACAGAGATCTGGATGGATTTTTGCCTCCAGAAGGCTTGGGTTAAAGATGTGAGTGCCACCATTTTCTGGCCTCTATGTCTGTCTAGTGGCTGTTCTGTTCTCTGACCCCAGATAAATTTATTAGGATGCATGATATATTGAGGAACACAATATCACCACAGTCATAAGCTAAGACTTCGCTACAAATGCCTCCTTGATGGGTAAAAACACAAAGGTCCCCCAGCAAGGAGATGACTTCCTGAAAAAAGGAAGTAAAAACTAGCAGTCATTTAGATTAGTTTATGTCTGTTGTTCACAATGGCAAATAGACACATGTGGCTATGTAAATATAATCAAAATAAAGTAACATTAAAAGTTCAGTTCTGGGCTGGGCATGGTGATGCACACTTTTAATCTCAGCAAAGGTAGGTGAATCTTTGTGAGTTCAAGGCCAGCCTGGTCTACAAAGCAAGTGCCAGGACAGCCAGGACTATTACACAGGGAAATCCTATCTCAAAAAAACCACACAACACACACACACACACACACACACACACACACACACACACACACACACACACACAGAGAGAGAGAGAGAGAGACAGAGACAGAGAGACAGAGACAGAGAGACAGAGACAGAGACAGAGAGAGAAGATTAATAAATCTTTAAAACAACTCAGTCCACACCTATAATTCTAGCATTCAGGAGGCTGAGACAGAAGGATGGCCACAACTTTGAGACCAGCCTTACATAGCAAATTCAACTCAAGCCAGTTTGGGCTAGTGTAAGACCCTGTCTTTAGAAAAGAAAGATAGACAAACAGAAAGTAAGTTAGTTATTTGAGTTCTAGGTCTTGAACAAGTACATTCCAAGGACCTGGTAGTCATCTGTGACTAGGAGAGAGAAGGGCATTGAGTCACCACAAAACTCAGTCTGCTCTACTTCAAACAGCTTTTTCCAGAACAGGTTAGCTCTTAAAGCATACTGCTAATAACAAAGTAAGACAGGGAAAATACTGTATTTGGTTTTGCTATTGTTGGAGATACCATGTTACTCTAACTCAGCTAGCCTAGAACTCTCAATCTTCCTGTCTCAGTCTTCTGATTGGTGGGATAACAACTGTGCACCCTGATGCCTGGCAAATCAACCATATTGATTAAGCTCAAATGGGCAGATCTCACTTACACTTACTTCATGGGCTCACCTGGCCCTAGTAAGCCAAGGTCCAGGGCAGAAAGGTGGAAAACACAGACATTTAGGTCTTGCCTGGATTTGTCTTGCCTTTGTCCTTGTCTCTTTCCAGGAAAGGGACACTAATCCATTATCTATCCTCTGGGTTCCTTAGTAGATAGCTAGAAAATGACAAACTATGACAGGAAGCCCAGCACAGTGCCAGCTCCTGTTAGGCTACTGTCATAAGTTACCAAGGCCAGGTCCCTTAGTGATCTTCAATTTCTTTAAATGAAACCTACCTGAGGAAAATAATCATACCCACCACTATTTTCCTCTTTATCTATATGCTCCATGTCTCTAACCCCTTCTCAATGTCCACATGCTACAGAGCTGGGCAGTGACCACTATAGGGAGTGTTGCTGAGCCACTCCTATGGCCTCTGTCCAGGAGTTGTACTTGCCAAACTCCTAAGCTGTTCAGTGCCCTGAAAGCATATCTAGTTCCTGGATGCTGAGCTCCGGCCCGCCTGATGTCTGGAGTACACATGGAAAGATCTCTTCCCCTCTAGTTTTTAACTGGCCAGAGGTTGTGTTGATTTTGAGTCATCAAGTCAACAGGATCTAGGGATGATGAAGAGAGAAAGGATGTGGGACATCCTTCTAAGGGGAAAAAGCTGGTCTAAAAGCAAGCACACATCATGATATTAACAAGGGAAAAACAATGTCTCTGCAAGTGTAGGTATTTTTGTTTATTTCTGGTATTAAGCAGCATTAAGTTTCCATGTGCAGTTTTTTCTTTTTTATAATGTGACTATACTAAATTTGTGATGTAGAAAACACAAAAAGTAATAATAAACTTTTGATAATTTCTCACTAACAAATGAACTCTGGTTAAAAAAGATGCAAAAACTGAGGTTTTTACATGCATTGTTCAATACAATAGCCACTAACCACATATTACAATTTGAGTTTGAACTTTAATCAATTAAGATGAAAGATTCAGTAATTCAGTCACCTTAGCTATATTTCAGGGGTTCAGAAGCCACATGTAGTGAGTGGCTGCCACTGTGAACAGTGTAGGTCTACAGTGGAGGAGAAGCCAGAGGGCTGGAAATCCACAAAACAGAGGAATAAGTAAGGCCAACTCTGTAGACACAGACTAAGTTACCAGCAGCCTGTGATGAGCCCTCAGGATGCTGACCATGGATGTGAGCCCTTGGGCCATGTATCAAGAACCATCCCTGCAGGGGAGCCAGGGAGCCTATGTTAAAACAGGCTCCTTGAGGCTGTAATCCACTCACAGAGAAAGTCAGGGCCTCAAATGCAGTAAGTAGTAACAACATGAACTGTGGGCCACCTAAACTGGAGCACTTCCCAATTCCTCACCCACACTGAGGCCCCACATCCTCTTGTATGGAATGAGTATAGCTGGGAGGCAACAGACAGGCACGAAAAGATGAGTGACCCATGTTACAACAGTGGTAATGAGACAGACATCACCACAAGCAGGAGCAGAGATGTTAATGAAAGGGCCAGGGAAGAGGGAAGGGAAAGGGAAAGACTCAGAAGGAGGACAAATATTTAAGAGAACATTCCAGAGAAAGAGCAGGAAAGGACACTTGGACAACTGAAAGAGCCAAGGACACCCAAGAGTGGAACTCCAGCACCTGATGTGACATCTGAGGCATGAGATACTCCCCTTAAAACCAAAGAAGCAGGTGACACACGGGAGCACCCAAGGTGCAATCCTTGGTCTGAGCTGACAGGGAAAAGATGACAACTTCCATACAACTGTTTAATATGAGGTACTTACAATGGAGATGCAGCAGTAAGTGGAGGTTGCACCAAAGTGACCTTCTGTATGTATTTCAGAGGCCCCCAGACTAAACATGTAACAAGCATGGAGATTTCTGATGATCTCTCACAGTTGAGGAATTCATGGTCTCTGGGCCATCCAAGTCTAGCCTGGAAAACCATGCCTGGTCCTAGCCTCCTGTAGCCTAGTGTGCCCTTAAGATGAACATAGGGACTCTGAACATACCAGTTTCTGGTCACTCCTCTTGTGTCTCCTGCCCCGCACACTCTCTGCCCAGCTCTAGCCTGTTTTGGTTCCTTCCAGCCTACTCCCTCATTTACTGCTTCCTCACCCTACTCTTCCTTTCTCATATTCTTGACCTTTAGTGTTCTCAAATCTATCTGACTCACTCGGCTCACACTTAAGTGCTAAACACAGTGAAGAATGCTGGGACAAGTGGGGATCAAAGGCCACAAAGATCAGACCTGCCATCAGAGCTGAGTCTTTTCCTCTCCTACAGGAAGAGCTTCTAATTCCTGAGTACCACTGCCCTAGTTCTAGTCCAGGCCACTTTCCTCACTCCCTAAAGAGGAGCTGCACACTACACCTATTGTCACAAGGCCCTGCCTGAATCAGCAGCTTGACCAAAAAGTCAAGGCAAGATGGGCACCCAGTGCCACCCCCCTCTTTTCTGCTCAGCAAAGAGAATTGAGCTCAGGAATGAGGAGGAAGGGCTGAGAATTCACAAAGTTCTGGATTAAGAGCCATCAAGCTGTTTGGGATGATACAATCAACAAGCCAGGCTGGGTTATAAAATAAGGGCAACAGCAGAACTCCCTGGACTATGACAAGGACTTGGTGAGGCTCTTGGGGCATCACACCCATGGTAAGCTAGAAGTGACACCTTGAGATTACCCAGGAATATCACAGTGCCTCTGTTGAGAAAGCAGGATTGCCACAAATGTATAAGTTCAACCTCCACGAACTCAGAATATGAGAGTGTTTCCAAAGCTGGGTTGGCAAGCACTTACAAAATCAAGGAAAAGGGTCCTGGATCCCAGGGGCAGCTTGAGACTTTGTAAGGAAAAGAAAATGACTGACAATGAACCTTCTTGGGCTAGGGAGATGATTCAGTTAAGAAGTAATTGCTGTGTAACAGTAAGACCTGAGTCTGATCCCCAAATCCACATAAGAAAGCAGGCACTATAGAGTGTGTTATAATCTTAATGCTGAGGAGTTGGGGACAGATAATCCAGGGGACTCACTGGCCAGCAGCCTAGCCTAATTGGTAATCCCTAGGTTAATAAGAAATCTTGTCTCAAAAGACAAGATGGCAGTAAACAATGCTGCCACCAAGCTTGATGGCTTGAGTTTGATCCCCAAGTCACATGGTGGAAAAAAGAGAACCAGCTCCTACAAGTTATTCTACAACTGTACTGTGACATTTAAACCCACCCACTCACCCATGCAAAATAAATGTAATAAAAGGGGGAAAAGTTAAGGTGGACAGTTCCTAACAAAACAGCTATAGTTCTTTGGCCTCTACATCTATCACACAAATGTGCGCATACACTCCAACCCTGACAACAATAAAAACTTTTTCTGACCCAAACTGGCTAGGGTAATCATGTAAGGCCTTACCCACTTTCTTCCTTTGTAGCCTATTCCAGAAAGTACCAAAGGGAACTCCATGTGATCCCCACAAGTCAGCATACTCTTTCTTCTCATACAAGCCCACCACCACCAGAGATGAGTGCTAGCATCTCCCTAGCCAAGTTTCTAGATAGTGTGAGCCAGCACTGCCTAGGCCACTTATTTTCCCCTCCAGGGTGAATCAATAGCTCCCTAAGAGCCTCCTGTTGGAGCCACAGCCACAATAGGTGGGTAGGACACAAGGAAGGAGAAGTAAAACTGCAGTACATATCTCCATGACAACCAGCCACTCAGGGGCTGAGGACCTCATCAAGAAACAACAGAACTTGGACAACCCACACAGATGCTCACACTTCCACTCCCTGAATACCTACTTCTGAGAAGGAACTCCAAGTAAATAGCTCAGTGGAGGGAAAAAAACAACGTCCAATAACTCATAAGCCAAAAGGAGCTAAATGCTGTAAGACTGCGGCATGACTAAGCGGGTTACTATGTGAGTACTGGTGCAATTACAGCTGCTAGATAAAGGAGGATGCACTGTGGATGTATTTTGGTCACAACTCTAAAAAGTGTTCAAATTTGGATTAAAAACTGGAGGGGAAACACCAAAGTGAAAAAAGATGCAGTACAAGGCTAAAGCAATAGGCTTCTTCTGTCTTTAAATTGTTCTGTGTGGTTACTATGTGGTTCTCATATCTAAAAATGAACTAAGCACAGTTAGTTACTCATCAAGGGGTGGGTGAATGTGCAAACCTGTGCATGAGAACCTGCCACAGTGCCCATACCTAGAAAGACAAAGGTCTGCCTGCGTCTTAGTGGGACGCTTTGTATGTAGCTTCCTAAACACAAAGTAGGTGAGAAGGAGCCTGCTGCCAACCTCTCATTTCTATAAAGATATGAGGCCTTTTGACCAATGCTCAGAATAGAGTATGCTCACCGAGGTTCCTTGACCACAGTGCAAGATTCCTTCTCCATGTCCTCCAACTATCTCTGCAGTCATCTGACTCATTTTACATGTGTCATTCCTTTAATGTTGGGACGAGGACCCAGCAAGGTGCAACTTTAACATATTCTTTTCAGTTGTCAGTGTGTCTTAGTCTGTTTTCTATGCTATAACTGAATACCACTGTCTGGATAATTTATATAAAAAAAATTTATTCAGCTCACAGTTCTAAATGTCCCAAGTGGAAAGACCACATCTAATGAAGGTCTTCTTGCTAAAGGGGTCTTTGCAGAGGTTAAAGGTAGCACAAGGCATTTAAAATGATAGAGGTCTGTCCTCTTGTTATAAAGCAATCAGGGAGCTCCATCCTTATAACCCCAACTAATCTTAATCACCATCCAAGGGCCCCCACTTCTGAATACTATCAACTATGACTCTGGCCATTGCATATCAACATGAATTTTGGAGGAGAAAGAAAGTTAGAATACAATGTAAGCTATATTCAAAACTTAAAAGAGCCAATGTGTACCTAAGTCTGCAAGTGCTTGTGTGCCATCATTTGAGGCAGTATAAATAGTCCAATAAGGAATAGATGCTTTTCAAACAGCCACAGGTAAAAATGGCTGATGCATCTACAAAGGACTGAATGTCTGTGTTCCCCTAAATTTCTTATGCTGAGATGCCAAGCTCTAAGGTACTCATACTAGGAGACAGGCATTGTGAATGAGACCAGAGGGGTTGACTCATAGAAGCTCCCTTCTGAGAGCTTCCATCCCCCTTCTGCAAAGACTCCAGGAAGGTCATCTGTGAACCAGGAAGCGGGCCCTTCAAACACTAAATATGCTGGTGCCTGACCTTGGCTCTCCAGCCTCCACTGTGAGCAGTCGATGCAGCTGTTTACCAGCCACTTGGTCCATGGTGTTTTGATACAGCAGGCCCCCATAGTCATCAGTAAGCTTCTGCCAGGTAACAGCTTTCCTAGTTCAAACATTAACTGCCTGAGACTTGAAAAGAGGGGGAAAAAAAAGGAAGAAAGGGGAGGGAAAGTCTCTACTTGGTATTTTCTTTTCCCTGGTAAACAGAGCAAAAATTAAACAGTTATTAGTCTTCTCAGGGAAGAACACACCAATTGGTTACCCAACAGCAAATGGTCAGTCCTAAAAACAAAAATATAAAATACAAGCAACATTATAACATTATACAGGCTGCAGCAGGTTGTATTTAGGAATACACACTCATACACCACACATGCATGTAACAGCATTTAATGAAAAAAGAGGCCATGAATTGAAAGAGGGTAAGGAGTTGTATATGGAAAGGTTTGGCTAGAGGAAAGGGAAGGGAGAAATGGTGTAAATAAATGTAAAATGTAAAATATAAAATGTAAAAGTACATAAAATGATTATATTATAATTTCAAAAAGAAAAGAAAAACACTTGGAAGAGCCAAAGACCAAAGATAATTTTTCTTTTGAACATATTGCCCAGGTTATCTTTGAACTTACTATGTAGCTAAGGATGACCTAACTCTTGATCTGAATGCTGGGATTGATTATAGGTGTTCACATCATGCCTAATTTATGTGGTGCTGGGAATTGAACCCAGGGTTTCAATGCATGCTAGGCAAATACTCTAACTGGGCTATATCCCTAGCCCCTCAAAGATATATTTTAAAGAGACTCAGTTACAGCGTCCTTATAGACAAACCACAAACACAGGTCAAAAATTTAATTCAAGTAATCAGAGCACTGGTAAGATGCTACTGGGAGAATGCAAAAACCATGTATATCATAAACACCAAGGATGCTAAACAAAAAGAAAATTGCTTAGTAGATACAAATCTGGTCAGTCTCCACAGCAGTAAAAAATATCTGCATCTCTAGCAGACACAGCTCACATTGCTGTGTGTAAGTCACATGTACAACCTTAGAGTGCAACAGAGCTCAGACACAAGAAAGCCTGGGGACCTGGAGATCCCATGACTCAAGAAACACAGGAAATTCCCTGACCCATCTCAGAGTGTAACAGCACTCTGAGACAAGAAGGCAGGAAGACTCAGAGACCTGACAACTCAGGACGTGCTGGAGACTTCCTGACCCATCTCAGTTTTTCCCAATTTCCCCCTAAAACCTGAACAATGATGACCTTGAGCTCTCAAGTATGTTTTAGGCAAAACTGCAGTGGAATGGAAGTGTGAGGCTAAGAACTCTTGGGGACCGGCAGTATAAAGGCAGGTTAGTGTGTCTTAACCAGCATTAGCTAGGGAATCTGAGGGAAGTCTGCCAGGCCAGACAATAGTAAGCAGGGTCTTTCTCTCTGCCCCACCTCACCCCAGGAAGCTTCTGAAATGAAACACATGGTATTTATAATTAATTTTGGCTATCAGCATGACAAGATATAGAATCACCTAGGATACACACCACATCAGTGAGGGAGTTCCTAGATTAGGGTAACTGAGGTGGGAGGACATGCTCTAAATATGAGCAGCAGCATTCTGTGTGCTGGGTCCTGGACTGAACAAAACAGAGAGCTTCTTTTTTTGTTTGTTTGTTTGTTTGTTTGTTTGTTTCTCTGTGTAGCTTTGTGCCTTTTCTGGAACTCACTCTGTAGCCCAGGCTGGCCTTGAACTCACAGAGATCTGTCTGGCTCTGCCTCCCAAGTGCTGAGATTAAAGACGTGCATCACCACTGCCTGGCTAACAGAGAGCTTCTTACCAGTGTTCATTTCTCTCTGCTTCCTGAGTATAGATGCAATGTGACCAGCTGAGCCACACTCTGCCATTATGGATGATACTCTCCAACTTAATGCCCAAATAAGCCTTTCCTTCTGTAAGCTCCCTTACCACGGCTTTCATTACAACAATGAGTAAAGCAATTAAAAAGTACTGAACCAATGTTTTAAAATTAAACTACATCTTTTAATCTTAAAATTACAACCTTTGAGCAAAGTAACTTAACCATAGATTCATCTCACACACACACACACACACACACACACACACACACACACACACATACACACACACATGCATACATATACATGAGGTGAGGAGAAAGAGAAAGAGGGCACATACATGTCTTAAGTATATCTATCTATCTATCTATCTATCTATCTATCTATCTCTCTCTCTCTCTTTCTCTTCTCCTTCCCTCCCTCTCTTTTTTCTCTACCCTACCTCTCTCTTTCTCTCTCCACCATGCTTAAACTTGAAATATATACTAATCTTCATATCTATTTAATAAATTCACTAATTTGACTTTACTTTGATCTATCTTAATGTATTTATTTATTTGGTTGGTTGGTTTTTTTGGTGGTATAGTCAAGGGCCTGGCTTTATCTGGGTGTCCCTGCCACCAATGACATTTTAAAAAATATTTTTATTATATATATATGTGTGTGTGTGTGTGTGTGTGTGTGTGTGTGTGTGTGTGTGTGTGTATGGATGGATAGATGGATAGATGGATGTTTTGCTTGCATGCATGTCTGTGTACTATGTACATGCCTGGTCCCTGTGAAGGCCATAAGAAGGCATCAGATCTCCTGGAACTAGAATTAGAGATAGTTATGAGCCACTCTGTAGGTGATGATAATCAAACCCAGGTCCTCTGGAAGAGTAGCCAGTGCTCTTAACCCCTGAGACATCTCACCAGCCCCACCAATGACATTTTGCCAAATTGCCTGAAACTGATGATCAAATACATGGAGTAGAATGTATCCACAGAAAAGGATGAGTTGTTAGAAAGGTTCATGTCAATCAAGACACAGAAATAATAGAAATAGTTCCTTGTGTGGCATTACAACCCAGTAAAGAGGTAACTTTCCCTCTCCCTCTTCCTTCCCCCCTCCCCCTCTCTAAGACAATGTTTCTCTGAGTAGTCCTGGCTGTCCTGGAACTCTGTAGACCATGCTGGCTAAACTGAGATCCATCCCCACTCCCACCCCCCACCCCAAGTGCTGAGTGCTGGGATTAGAGGCATGCTGTGTGCCACCAGGGCTAAGAGATGACTTTCAGAACAGAAAGGAAAGGCAAGAAAAAGGGAGGGAGAAAGAGAGGAACTTCTTTTACAAAAATCTCCTTTAATCTTCAGCAGAGGCCAGAATCAAATATAATCCATGACTCAGTCAGATATGCAAACATCCTGCCTGACAAACTCTGCAGTGACAGGCTGCTACCAGCTCAACACAGTCAATGTCTGTTCTTACACAGCCCTGGAAACAATGACAGCCTCAGGTGTAGTGAAGGCTCCAGTGTGTACGTCTGATACGTGCACATTCACAGCTCATGCTAAAGCAACATCCTTCAAATCAAAGAGGAGGGTCATAAAGTAGACACCTCACCCTAGGTGGCCCCCTAAGACATGGCCCTGAGCATCTCTTCCCTCTGTCCCCAAGGCCTCCACTGTACGTTACAAACCTAATGTTATTAAGGACTAATTTGAAACCACTCCACTTACCTTTACCATCTTAAATACTTAGAGATAAGTCGCCTTACTTCACTAGCCTTGTATTAAAGGCTAAGGATCCTTGATCTAAAGAATACTGTCCAGTTGGAGTGTGACTCCATGATGGAGCAACTGCATAGGATGTAGGAAGCTGTGGGTTCCATCCCTACAGTTTTAACTCGCCCCACTCTCTCAGTTCTGTGTTCCTCTTTCTACCCCCACTGCTGCACACTTACTGCAGGCTGCACAGGTGAAGCATGCATCATGGTAGAGGTCCCCCATGGCCTGACAGGCCTGTCCGGCTCCAAACACCCCTTTGCTGCATTTCACACAGGCTCCTACAATGCAAGAAGACAACACTAAGTCAGGAGAGACCTGGGATTAAAAAGTCATGAAAAAGTCAATGAACAAAACAGAACACCTTCCCCTACCACAATGTCACATCCATGGATTTTTCAGTGCTCAGTCCTTACAAGTTGAGAAAACAGCCACCATCAACACCTCCACAAACACACATATACACACACTGTCCCCACACCTACCCAGAGCTTTAAAAGACTCCCACCATTCAGAAAACCAAATCCTAACCAAACTGTAGTGGAGAACGGTTCTATGACCCTGAAGCGCAGCCCTAGAGACATAGCAGGTAACTACTCTACCTGCCTATGACCTTGAAGTACATGCCCTTAAGGCCTGAGATGCACAGAGCTGCTCTCTTCACTCCCTCATGGGACTTGGATGTGGGACTGACTCACAAGGCTGGAACAGCATGAGACTATGCCCCAGCATTCCAGAACCTGTGACAATTCTGTTCTGTACAGTGAGTTTTTCTCCCCTAATAAATTCCCCTGCCCTTTAAGCAGACTCCATGGATTTCTCAATTTACCAAACCATGACTATAACATAGCTCAGGAAAAAAACATCTAATCTCAAAAGTGTTTGAATATGGTTAAGTATATTGAGACATGGTCTTACTCTGTAGCCCAGCCTAGCCTGGAACTCATTATGTAATTCACAATGGCTTCAAACTCATAACAATCGTCCTACCTTAGCCTCCTGAGTATTGGGATTACAAGTATGTGTCAGCCTGACTGGCTGAAATTTTAATTTTATGTGAACTATATATATGTGTTTCAGAGCTCTCCCAGCACTCAGCAGATAATCAACTTATTGATTGACTGATTTATTGATTGAGATAAAATCTCTCTATGTAGGCCTAACTATGCAGGAATTCACTATCTATACCAGGCTGACCTTAAACTCGCAGAGATCCACTTTCCTCTGCTTCAAAGTTCCTTTTTTTTTTTTTTCTCAAGACAGGGTCTTAAATAGCCCTGGCTGCCTTGAAGCTCACTATGTAGATGAGGCTGGCCTTGAACACACAGAAATCTGCCTGCCTCTGCTTTACACATGCTGGGATAAAAGGCATGTGCCACTGTGCCCAGCCAGAGTTCCCATTTTAAATTGACTAACCAATTACTACCAAGAAATTCTAAGCTATGACACTCTTTATAAAATGTCCCTAGATGTGCCACAGCTTTGGAAGTGACTGGCTCTCCTCAGCTGCCTGAGCAGCACCAGCACCTTCCCCAGGAGCTTGCAGCAGCCGGCTGGCCCCTGCTCCACCGCAACCATGTGTGACCGGAAGGCAGTGATCAAAAATGCAGAAGAGATGCAACAGGACTGGGTGGAGCATGCTACTCAGGCGCTGGAGCAGTATAACGCAGAGAAGGATATTGCGGCCATATCAAGGAGGAGTTTGACAAGAAGAGCAACCCCACCTGGCACTGCATTGTGGGGCAGAACTTCGGTAGTTATGTGACACATGAAACCAAACACTTCATCTACTTCTACCTGGGTCAGGTGGCCAATCTTCTGTTCAAATCTGGTTAAAAGCATGGACTGTGCCAAACACCCAGTGATCCATCCAAAAACAAGCACTGCATCCTAAATGCCAAATACCAGAGACTGACTCTTCAGCTTTGCTGAGGGAACACCTCATTTGAATCTGTTGTCTTTTGTACAGGGCATCATCCTCTGTAGAGTTTTTGGTTATAAGATAATTAGTAAAATAGCTTACATTTGTATTTATTTTCTAGTCCATACTTCTGTACCCCATTTTTTCCCCTTTATGTCATTCCTTTAAAAATAAATCTGTTGGAGATGTTTAAAAAAAAAAAATGTCCCCACATCAACCACTCAGGCAAAGAGAAACATTACATATACACAGGCATTACATATTACATACATCTGCCAGCCTAGACCCAAGAAATGAACTTGTCTCATTAAGGTTCAGAGGGAGAAAAGCAAGAGCCATCAAATCTTGCTCATAAGATTTAGGGCAAAATGGATGGCATCTCCAAGGGGACCCTCATGACCAGCAGCCTCCTAGGACTGGCTGGACAGCAGGCCTTCCCCACTTTCTGTACCCTGCCCAGAAATGCTCTCTTCTAATTCTTCCTTATCTGAGGCCTGTCTCCTATTGCCTCCAGCCTCCTGTCTCCCTCTCAGATCCTGACTCCATTGCTTTAGGCTGCAAGCATCATTCCTCACCATGTGGACTGCCAAGCACAGACACAAAGCAAGGAAGGAAATGCCATGTTCAAACTGTTGTTCATGGAGTAAGGAACATCCCATACAAAGCCACAGGAGTAGGACAAGTATTTGGTGTGGGTGATGAGTGGCAAATCGATAGAAAAGTTCCTCTTGGAGAGAAAAGGTAGGAAAAAAACAAGTGAGCTGTGATTCACATTCTGGGAAACGTGCGCCTATCAGACAGACCTTCACAAAAGAGGCCTTACTACCTCCTCCCAACAAGCATATTTCTAGAAAGGTCACACTGCTAGGAGATTTGAAATATGGAATCTGAACCCATCTTCTCTCTGTGTGGTTACTCATGCTATGAATGTGGACACTTCATTGTTACATGAATTCTAAATGGTCTTATAATAAATAACCTGGAGCCTGATATTGGGGTGAAAGCTGAAAGATCAGAGAGACAAAGGAACAAGCCTCTAGCTGAAAGGGAAGCTTCTGCCCAAAAGCCTTTAGTTCCTGTCTCCTCACTCCTTATATACCTTTCTCAGCCCAGACATCACTTCCTGGGGTTAAAGGTGTGTGCCACCACTGCCTGACTCTGTTTTCTCTCCTAGACTGAGTCAATCTCATGTAGTCCAGGGTGGCTTTGATCTCTGTCTCCTGAGTGCTAGGGTTAAAGGTGTGTACCACCACTGTCTGGCCTCTATGTTTAATCTAGTGGCTTGTTCTGTCCTCTGATCTTTAGGCAAATTTTATTAGGGTACAGAATATATCACCACACCTCATAGAGATGGAGCTCCTTCCTCACCTTGATCATCTGCCCTGCTCAGGATTCAGACCCAAGAAAAGCCATGCTCCTGTCCTCCCACTGCCAGCCTAGCCTACCTCCCATTTGTCTTGTGGCCCCCAAGCCCATCCCAAAGGCCATTTCTTCCCAAAACCTCAACAAGGCCCTTCCCATAAAAGTGAACGCTTCTGCAAGTGACAGTGCAGCTCTGTGCCCTGACCTTTTGCCCTGTAGTCTACACAGCATTTGTTCAACTATAAACACTTCTCTATCACTTAGAGACAGGCTTTCCAGATGCTTCAATGGAATGAAGAACAAAGATGACTGGATTCAGCCTACCCTAGGGGAAACTGTTCTCCCACAGTGGGCAAAGGGGCCCCCACCTTACCTGGGGTGCTGTAGGGGGGCTGGAGCTCAACAGAAGAGAAAAAGAGCAAGCTGTTGACTTTCCTGACTTTATGCAATCCTGTGGCCACTGGATTTACAAACACCCAAAAAGAAAGGAAATGTCAACAGCTATTACTGAGTCAAGAGGAAAATGAGTGAGGAATAAGCTTTTAGGAGACAAGAGGGAAAGGTGAATGCTTTTCCCTGCAAACTAGCTACCCTTTAATCCAGTCTCCAAACTAATTAATTTACCAATTTATTTCTGTTTTTTGAGGAAAAAAATCTCATTGTATAGCATGGGCTGACCTCAAACTCTTATCAATACTCCTGTCTCAGCCTCCTGAGTGCTAGGTCCACAGATGTGAACCATAATTGCTGTGTGTAAAAATGGCTTTTGTGAGGTGTGCCATTCAGTGAACTGTCCACATTTTGTGTGTGTGTGTGTGTGTGTGTGTGTGTGTGTGTGTGTGTGTGTGTGTGTGTACATAGCATGGTACACATACAGAGAGGTCAGAGAAGAACTTTTGGGAATCTGTTCTCTACTTTCATACTTTCATCATGTGGGTTCTAGAGATAGAACTTCAGGTCACCAGATTTAGTGGTAAATGCTGTTACTCACTGAGCATCTTACCAGTCTGTCTACATGTAAAGTGTGATTTGATATATGTTGACATTGACAAATGCCTACAGAAACAGCACAATAAAGAAAGCAAGCATGTCTACCACCCCAATGAGTCCCATGTCCTCCCCTTCTTATGTAATCCACTTTCTTGAGCTCCCTTCCCTAGGCAACATGGAGGTGTTTATTATCATCATAGACTAGTTTGTGTCAAGAGTTTATATAGGTGACACCTGGTCTATAACTCTTTATCTGGTTTCTGTCACAGCATAATTATTTTGAGATTTACTCTTGTCCTGGTGGATATCAATAGTTCCTATTTGTTGCCACATAGTATTCAGGTGTAGGAGCAGACTACACTGCACTTGCCCACTCATCCAATCATGGAGATATGTTCTCACTTGGGGGCTTTCCACATTGCTGCTATCAACATTTAGGTATGAATTTTTGTACAGACCTAGATCTAGACTTCTTTATCTCTGGAGCAAAGCCCTAGAAGTAGAATGATCAGATCTCACAGCTAGTGTGTGGTCAACTTCCTGAGAAACTGTTGAACCATTTCCTTTAAAAAACAAAACAAAAAACAAGCAAACAAACAAACCAGGGTCTCACATAGCCCAGGCAAGCCTCACACTACACATGCACCCAGGAATGACTTTGAATTTCTGCACCTTCTGCTTCCACCACCACCCACATATTGAGATCACAAATCTATGTGTGCTGGGGATGGGACCCAGGGCCTCTTAGAACTTCCTGCATGCTAGGCAAGCACTCTGTCAACTGAACCACATCCTCAATCCCTGCCCAACTGTTTTCTGAAGGGAGATCATCTGACATTCCACCAGTAGTTTAGGTGACTTAGTTTCTCCACATATTTGCTAATACTTGGTACAGATAACTTTTAATGCTATTCATTTCAACAGGTGTATGGTGGAACCTCACTGACTTCCAGCTGCATTTCTCTAGCAACTGTTGTGCCTGAGTCTCATGAAAATCTTTGGTTCCTATGTTTTATCTATTTATTTTCTTTTTAAATTTTGGGCCGTTTTAAGCCAAAGATCAATCCAGTCTCTGGTGTTCCATCCTCTGAATGAACATCAATTATACATGTGCCAAGCTCTGCACTATTTTTTTAATATCATTATTAAATATGTTATCTTAACATATTATTAAATATATATTTAATAACAATATGATACCCTAGATACAATCATCACTTGAAAAATGAAAAATTGAAGTTCAAAGATGAATCAGAAAGCTCCAAAGTTAGGCTTACTCAACATCTGTGACTTTTCTGGTCCACTGTACAGGCCTCATAAGGGCTGAGGAAGTAAGACATTTTAAAAAAAAAAAAAAAAAAAAAAAAAAGATTGTGTAAGTTTTCTGCAAGATTGAAACATAATATCCTATAAGGAAACTCCTTAATTGGGAAGATAAACAACTCAAAATAGCTTCAGGAAGTCCCTGAAACTGACTAGATTCACCAGGCCCCTCCCTGCCAGAGAAAGCAACAAACACTGTAAATACTCTGACAAGCTGGAGGCAAAGAAGGCTGCCTGGGAGAAGCAGACACCAGCTGTGCTGCCTGGAGGAGGTTTAGACCAACTGAGGCAGTTGGAAAGAATGCTTTCTAACCAGCTTAGCTGCCTTCAGGCTATGCAGTAGTGCTCCAGGTTCCCAGCTTTATGAGCTATCATCCATGATGAGTGGGCTTTGGAGATGCAGCTGTCTTTGAGTCATTTCTAATCCTGTAAGTAACCCCTCACTCATACAACTATACATAACCCCAATAAAACTCATTGGTTCAAGTTGGACTTTGTTAGTACTTCGGTCCGTCATAGACTCCCTGTCTGAGGTGAATAGATATGTGTGTTTCATTTCCCCAGGAAAAGTATTGTCACACAACAAAGGCCAAAGGCACTCTGTTCACCCCAAATGCTGTCTTCACATTTAGGATACAACAAATCCACAGATAACAGCGAAGCCCTTCCCTGAAGCTTTGAGGAAGGGCCCAAGTCCACCTTTCTCCTCATGGCACCTTGGACATGGAGGAACCCTGAATAAAATGTGTGCTCAGGCCTCTGCGTCATTGGACCATCTAGGAATTTGAGCACTGAATAAGTTGTTGAAAGAGCATTAGTTCAGTCAGTAGACATTAATATGCCATTCTTCATTTTGGTTTATTTTCTTCGAGGATCTTGCCAATATAATTTACCATTTAGCTAAGACACCAGAAGGTGAGGCTTCCCTAGGAGGCTGTACAACTGTCACTGACTGATGAGGCCTAGGCATACTGGGGTAATCCACTCACTGAACCTCTGCAACACAAAGATCCTACCCTGTTTCACCCTGCATGCACCTCTCATCTGAGAGGCCACAGTTGGTGGCCAGGGCCTCAGGTATAACTAACGTTGGCCAGAAGTTTCCCTGTGATGAGAAGAAAAACTGGGTGCCAAGCATAGAAGCCACCAGCACTTTGATTTGTTATACCACAGTGTCCTTTGAGAGGTTAAAGCAACATCACAGGCTTCCCAAAGAGCCTCTTGACATACCAGAAATAAACAGTAAGTTCTCCACTAAGGAAACCTGATATTTGGTAATCTCTATTGTTATTATTGCTGATGCCATATTTGATCTTCATGCTAGTGGTTATGATGATTAGTACTGTCAATGTCACAAGACCTAGAATCCCTCAAGGGATAAATGTCTGGACATGTCTGTAGGGGAAGACTAGGTAAAGTGAGGTGAGAAGATTCATTCTAACTGTGGACAGCATCATCCTATAGGCTGGGGTCCCAGACGAATGAAAAGGAGAAAGAGCTAAGCACCCTCACCTTTGCTTCCTGAGTGTGGATGTGATGTGAACAGCTGCCTCAAGTTCCTATTGCTGTGACTTCCCCACCATGATAGACTGTACCCTCAAACTGAGCCAAAACAAGCCATCCCTTCCTTAAATTGCTTCTGTCTGGCATTTTGTTTCAGTAACAAAAAAAGTAACTATTCAACAAGAAAAGTAACTAATACAGCAGCACTCTGATATACAGGTCACATGGGCCTAACTCTCTTCATATATGGCAATGCTTTCCAGATTGCTTACATGTGTAGAAATTTTTCTCAAAATAAAAAAGTATTAATGGAACCTCAAAAATACTTAACAGGCTGGAAGATGGCTTAGCAATTAAAAGCATTTACTGCTCTTGCAGAGGACCTGGATTTGGTTCCCAATACCCACATGGCAGCTCAGAACCATCTGTAACTCCAGTTCCAAGGGATCTAATACCTCTTCTGACTTCCTTGGACTCCTACTTACATGTGATATACATACAAATACTCAAGCAATTACATATAAATTAAAAGAAACAAATATTTCTTAAACACATTACCAACAAAAGTTATAGATATGGTTTGTGGTAGGCTAGTGTCTCAGCTCCTACAGCAGTTCTAGGAAGATAACTAGATATACAGTAACACAGTATAACAGACCAAATGCCTGGTCTTCAACATTCCTTGTGAAAGCAGTTGCTTCATATTGATATTAAGTTATCTCCCCAATTCTCAAAGCCAAAAACCAGATTTGGTTTCTGGCCCTGGTATCTTCCCTACTGTCTGTAAAAGTAGAAGCTATAGCAAGGCCGCAAAGCAGCTTTACCAAGTTCAGTTAGAACAGAATCCTCACCTCCTCCCTGTCCATCACTGGCTTAGGTGGACCCTAAAAGTTTTGTTGGCCCACTCCAGGGCCACCATGGATGGCAACTTAAATAAAATGATGCCATCAGGAGAAGCTAAGGCAGAAGATCTTGAGCTCATGGCCAACCTAGGCTGGGCTATACAGTGTAACCATCCCCAAAACAATCAAGCATGCAAAAACAAAAAACAAAACAAAAAACCAGAGGTGTCCTCAGTCCAGCTCACCAGTCTGTCACACCTTAGCTTCTTGGTCAGTAAGGAAGGTCAGTCTCTTAGAGCTGTACTCTCTGTTCCTACCACTAGATATCACACAGCTATGAACCCTAATGTATGCTAAAAGGGGGATGATGTGAGGATCAGGACACCCAGTCAAGGGTGGTATTGTGGTTTGAATAGGAATGGCCCCCATAGGTTTATATATTTGAATGTTTAGTCATTAAGGAATGGTGCTACTTGACAGAGACCAGGTGGTGTGGCCTTGTTGGAGCAGGTGTGATCTTGTTGGAGGAAGTATGTCACTGGGGGTGGGTTTTAGGGTTTCAAATGCCCAAGCCAGGCCCAATGGTTCTCTCTCTTCCTGCTGCCTGCTGATCTGGATGTTGAACTCTCAGCTACCCTCCAGCACCATGTCTGCTTGTGTGCCTCCATGCTTCCAGCCATGGTAATAATGGACTTAACCTCTGAACTGTAAGCCAGGCCCAATTAAATGCTTTCCTTCATAAGAGTTGCTGTGGTCATGGCATCTTTTCACAGCAATAGGACATTGACTAAGAGAGATGGGATACGAAAATGCTAGAAGAGGATACAAAACCTAGAGTGGATAGCTAAAAGCTGTAGCCTGTAGTCCTGGGAAGTTCTGAATGTCAACAGGTTCTAGAAATGGCCACACCATTGGATCAAGGCTGGACCAATGAGCCTACCAACACTCCTTCCCTGCCACACTAAAGGTTATGAAATTTCCCCAGAGGCAACTGATGTTGGATTTCTACCAAACACACTGAGGACATCACCTCCTCTCAAGCCCAGCTGTTCAAGCAAGGTGCCAATTGATGCCCAATATTACCCCCAGAGAGTCCACAATCAGAGTTTAGCAACTGATCCTCTGAATATGTGACAACATAACCTAGCATTGCCTGATTCTATGAAGTGTCCCTACTTCTACCCTCTCCCATGCACTCGCAGTCCCTGAGTCAATTGGTGAGGCCATCACTAACCCACAAAGGAAGTACTTTAGGCCACTTGGGGCTACAATCATTGTACCAGTCTGCTTTCCTCAGCCGCTGCCAAACACATGGCCTCAAACCCAGCAAAGGCCTCACTTCACTCAGTGGGAAAGGAAGTTCCCATGGGAACTTCTCAAACACTGTGGACTTGTTCTTGCTCTCCAGCTACTGGCCTCAATGTTTCCCCCTACTCAAAGGAAGAGGGGTTTAAGACACTCCACCTCATTTCTTCCACTAAGCCCTCCCACAGCCCACTGTCAGGCAACCCCTTGAACTTCTGCACCACTCTTCTAAGGGAACAAAAAGGATAAACAACATTTCTAGAGAACAATATGATACATTATTTTCTTTTAAACTCACACTATGCAACCCAATAATTTCACTGAGTTCTTCCTGAGGAGGAAAGAAATACAAGATGTTCATAAAAACAATACCAACAATGTTGGAGAGGTAACTCAGAGGTAAAGAGCATGTACTACTCTTGCAGAGGACCAGAGTTCCATTCCCAACACCTACATCTGGAAGTTTACAACTGCCTGTAACTCCTGTGCCAAGGGGATCTGTTGCCCTCTTTGGACTCCTCAGGCTCCTGCACTCACATGTGTGAAGGAGACCCTATCCCCACCCTGCACAGCAGAGAATCCCTCCTGAACCCTCAGATTAGGCACAAACCACACCAACACCTGTTTTCACAGAGAGATCCTTTACTAATAGGGGAAGAAAAGTTAAAGTGGCTGCCTTCTGACTCAGGCAGAAAAACAGCAGCAGATGACATTAAAGGTGTAATTTTTAAGAAAAAATGGGGAGGTCTGTGTTAGAATGGACTAGGATGCTATGGAATATTTTAATTGGGCGTGTTAATTAGGTGAAACCAAAGGGGGCTTTTGATTGCTGGATTAATACTTTGATAGCTGGACCTTGGTAGTCAGCCTCAGGAGGAGGAAGTGACCAAATAAGGGACTAGACCTTGGTGGCTAACTTTAGGCATGTAATCTAATGGTTATTAGTAAGGCAGAGGGAGTCGGGGAGAAGGCAGGGCCTGCCAGAGCCATGCTTCCCATGCTCGAGCTGACTAGAGTCTCTTCAATGTCCATGTGTACACATGCATGCATGCAGGCACACACATGCACGCGCACACACATGCACGCACACACACAATTTAAAATAAAATAAACTTTTAAAAAATTACAGAGACGGCTGGGCAGTAATGGTACACACCTTTAATCCCAGCACTCTGAAGGCAGAGGCAGGCGGATCTCTGTGAGTTGGAAGCCAGCCTGGTCTACAGAGCAAGTTCCAGGACAACCACACCATGGCTACACAGAGAAACCATGTCTCGAAAACAACAACAACAAAACAAAAATCCCCAAAACCTACAGAGACAGGAGATTCATGGATGCAAATCTGGGGTGGGGAGCACTAACAACAAGCATGAGTCTCTCCCTAAGTTTCTTAGAACAAAGAGGGTCCTGCTGCTTGGACCCCAGTTGGACCAGCTTCTGTGCACATGCATGTGGAGGTCCAAGGTTGATATTGGAATCATCCTCCCTCTTTTTTCCACCTTATTCATTAAGATAAAATCTCTCATGGCTAGACCTGCTCTGAGGATCCCATCTCCACTTTCCAGAGTTGAAATTAAAGGCAGACCACCACTCCCACCCAGGATTTATGTGAGTTCCATCCAAGGAGCCAAACTCCAATCCTATGAGACAAGTACTTTAACCACTGAGCCATTTCCACAGCCCCCAATAATGAAACTTTCAGATCAGTTTTTTTATATAACCTAGAGTAGAATACAGGGCAAATCTTAAAGCATTTTTTGGGAGGAAAATATTGCTTACTAAGACTGCCTAGTTTAAAACCAGTAGAGCAAATGAGCATATACCATGCACAGACATAATGCCATGCCATCTTTCAGGAAGAGCCAGAAGCAACCCTGTCCAGGAAGGAAACCAGAACAGAGATGGGTTCCCAGAAATGTCCCAGGAGGAAGGGGACAAGGGTCTGAAAGCAGTAGAGGACCTGATTTCAGATTTTAACAGGGTGTATCCAAGTACTTATTGGTCAGAGCTTTTAGAAAGACTGATGGATAGATAGATAGGGGACTCTTCCTAACAATGAAAATGTCTGACACTGGTCCTGGCCATCCCTTGAGTCATTGTTGTGGGGGAGGATCGGACACTCTAAAGTCTGAGTTTCTGGTTACTTACATAAAATTAGGATCTGGCTATCCCTGAAAGAAAAAGTGACTCAATGAGTCTCCCAGGAAATCTCAGAAACCAGATGGAAATGGTTTTTCTAACAAGCAACTGGAAAAAAAATCACTTCATTCACAGGTCTCCAACTCTGATTTTTATCCCTAGAGTCTTTTGAAGGGTAGAAGAATATGTTCCCTCAAATAGGTCCCTCTGATATAGGATTACTGTGAGCTAAAGGCATTTGAAAACGCACAAGTAGGAACTGAGGATGTAGCTTGTTGGGGTACAGTGTTTGTCCAGCTTGGCATCCCAGCACACACACACATACACATACACACACACACACACACACACACACACACACACACACACACGTACATGTGTGCACAGTTGAAAAGGATAACAAAATAAAAAACAAACCTGTCAAAGGGCACAGCAGGCAGCAGCACTTGAAATCTAATAATGTAAGCATGATGACCTAAGCTCCATCCTCAGAATCCACATAAAGGTGGAAGAAGAGAGCTGACCACACAATGGTATCTTCTGACCTCCACACATACCTACCATGAGCTCCCACACATAGAGGGAAGGGGAATGGGAGGAGGGAGAGAAAGAGAGAGAAGTACTACATGAAGTGTGTGATCTGAGAGTTAATATTCATAATTTAAAAAGGAATGAGGGGTTGGGGATTTAGCTCAGTGGTAGAGTGCTTGCTGTAGATGTAACCGTCTTGTTAAATAAGAAACACAGAACCAATTGCAGAGTTAAAAACCACGAGGTCAGAGCAAGAGCTGAAAACCTTACCCTTCACTGCTTCCGCCAGCCGCCGCCATAGTAGCTCAAACCGGCAGGCTGCCACTAACTTGAGAGAGACAACTAGGAAGCTGTTTTTAGCTCCGTTTTAGAATCTTTTTTGTCAGGTTTTAGGTGGAAACTCTTGCCCCACGTTGGGCACCATTTGTAGTTAGAGTTTTTCTGCCTGGCCCAGTCAGGACAAATCTCTCTCACTGGTCAGGCCCATAGACACTCAGAACCAACCAAGTAAACACACAGAAACTTATACTGCTTACAAACTGTATGGCCGTGGCAGGCTTCTTGTCTATACTTTGCCACATGGCTTGTGGCTTACCAGTACCTTACCAGTATCTTTATATGTTGCTTCTCATGGCAGCAGCTGGCAGTCTATCCCCTCAGCCTTCCTGTTCTCAGCCTTCTCCTCTTCCTTGTCCCGCTTACCCTATCCTTCCTGCCTGGCTACTAGCCAATCAGCACTTTATTTATACAGAGTGATATCCACAGCAGCTTGCCTATCAAGCGCAAGGCCTTGGGTTCCGTCCTCAGCTCCAGAAAAAGAAAAAATAAAATAAAAATTTAAAAAAAAAAAAAAAAAGGGAATGAAAGAGCCAGGTGATTGGGGCACATGCCTTTAATTCCAGCTATCAGGAGGCAGAGGCAGGAGAATCTCTGTGAGTTCAAGGCCAGCCTGTCTACAGAGTGAGTTCCTGGACAGCTAAGGCTACACACAGAAACCTGTAGCAGGAATCTTAAAAGGTCTTAATAATAAAAACAAACCTGGTGCCAGTTATTGGGTTAATGCTGGAAGATCAAGCCACAGCTACCTCACCTTGCCAATTCCTCAGCTGATCCTGTTTCCTTAGACTAGAAGCATCTGTGTCCTCATCCAAATGGGTCTCAGCTGAACTCCTGCTCAAAAGCCTCAAGGCTTAACCAGCTCTAGTTTCCGGTTTTCACGCCTTATTTACCTTCCTGCTTTCTGCCATCACTTCCTGGGATTAAAGGCTCTTGTTACCACATCAGGAGGTTTCCAGTGTGGCTTTGAACTCACAGAGATCCAGGCGGATCTCTGCCTCTGGAATGCTAGGATAAAAGGTGTGTGTGCCACCATTTTCTGGCCTCTATATCTAGTGGCTGTTGTGTTCTCTGACCCCAGATAAGTTATTAGGGTGCACAATATTTTGGAGAACACAATATCACCACAGAAACCCTGTTTCAAAAACCCCAATAATAATAATGATGATGATGATGATGATGATGATGATGATGATGATGAAGAATGAAAGACTCTGTGCTTGCTAGTACCAGCTATGGAGGAAAAGCAGGACATTTGGCCAATTGTAAAAACAGAACTGACAGAGCTACTGGATTCATTATTACTTATTCTCACTGTGGAAAGACAGATGAATCTGTCTGTTTCTGACATGGTGTGCTCATTAATGCCTACAAAGATGGTTCATGCTTTCCTAAAGACATCTCAAAGAAGGGTGTTAATACATGAATTATTTTCACTTAGGGCCAGAATGTTTGTCGCTCAATTTAACTGTGTTAATACTCTTCTCTCATCCTTAAATGTACCTCATAAAGCCACCTTTCAATTTCATTTACAAAGGAAATTATATTTTTACATTTATTTATATGAGTTATGTGGCATGTGTGCCACATATGTGGAATCCAGGAAACAATTTGCAGAGGACAGTTTTCTCCTTCTATGGGTCCTACGGATCAAACCTGAGTCTTTGGGATTGATGGCAAGCACTTTTACCCACTGAGCTATCTAGAAATTCTTTAAGAGAAATAAGTAAGCCAGTTTATATAATTTTATTTCTTTTTTTAAACTTTACTCAGATGTTAAGCTTTGCTTAATCTCTAAACTGTGTTGTAATTAGACACTGAACAATTTAACTTAGAAAGCCTCGGGGTCAGACACACAGCTACTGTAAAAATACTTGAGTGTGATTCTCTCTCAAGAAGCTAACATTCATGTTTTGGGAGTGTGTACTCTCCTTTAAATGCATGTCTCCTTGTCTAGAGCAGTGGTTCTCAAACCTCACTAATGCTGCAACCCTTTAATACAGTTCCTCATGTTGTGGTGACTCCAACCACAAAATTATTTTTGTTGCTATTTCATAACTGTAAGTTTGCTACTGTTATGGATCATGATGTTACTATCTTATATGCAGGATATCTGATATGCAACCCTGTGCAAGGGTCATTCAACCTCAAAGGGGTTGCAACCCACAGGTTGAGAATCACTGATCTAAAGATTTATTATTTTAATTATGTGTGTGAGATATGGATGTGTGAGTGTATGTGGCCTTGGGTCAGAAGAGGTGGGATCTGCTGGAGCTGGAGTTACAGGAAGTTGTAAGCCACTTAATGTGCATGCTAGGAACCAAACCTGGATCCTCTAGAAGAGCAAGAAACACTCAAAACTGCTGTGCCATCTCCCCAGCCTAATGTCTCTCTGTCTAAAAATTTAATAAGCTGCTCGTTTTGCTTCACCCTGACTTGTGCTTTCTATTCAAAGATACCTTATCTAATATAGTATTGATCGCTAGCATTGAACCACATGTAAACACTATATGAACTGATACCTTATCTAATATATAGTATTGATCGCTAGCATTGACCACATGCAAACACTATATGAATTCAAATTTTACATTATGGTTTAGAACAAGCAAAACTACTAGATGGGAGCCAGTGGGGTGGCTCATCGAGGTAAAGTGCTTGCTTCCTAAGCCTGATGTGATGGCTGTTCTTGATTGTCATCTTGACTATATCTGGAATTAACTAAAACCCAAATGGCTAGAGATTCTTTCTTTTCTTTTCTTTCTTTCTTTCGTTTTGTTTGTTTGTTTGTTTGTTGTTGTTGTTTTTCAAGACAGGGTTTTTCTGTGTAACAGTCCTGGCAGTCCTGGAACTTGCTTTGTTCAAACTCACTGAGATTATTCACCTGCCTCTGCCTCCCAGTGCTGGGATTAAAGGCATGCACCACCACCACCTGGCCATCACCTGGCCACTGCCTAGCTGAGGAATTTTTTTCTTAATTAAATCATTTGAAGTGGAAAGAGCCACTTCTAATCCAGATCTTTGAAGTGGGAAGACACAGCTTTAATCCAGATCTTCTGGGGTGGGAATATACACCTTTAATCTGGCCCACATCTTCTACTGGCAGCCTATAGAAAAGATAGGGGAAAAGGAAGCATGCTCACTTTGCCTGCTTGCTCTCACTAGCAAGTGCATTCCTTCACTGGCATTAGATCCTACTGATTTGGAAGTTATAACATGTACTAAAGACCAGCTGAGACATCCAGCCTTGTGGACTGAACAACTACTGGATTCTTGGACCTTCTGTTGGTAGACAGCCATTGTTGGACTAGCTGGACCACAGCCTATAAACCACTCTAATAAATCCCCTTTCTAGATAGATAGATAAATAGATATAGATAGATAGACCCATTTTATCATTTTATCAATTCTGTTCCTCTAAAGAATCCTAACTGGCACCTGACAGCCTGAGTTTGATCCCCATAGCCTATATGATGGAAGGAGAGATGAATTCTGAAAGTTGTTCTTTGACTTCCAAGTGCAAGCTGCAGCATGTGTGCTTCCAAACACATAAATAAATAATAATAAAACTATTAAATGGGGGCTGTAGAGATGACTCAATGGTTAAGAGCATGTACTGTTCTTCCAGAGGACCTGAGGTTGGTTCCCAGCACCCACATCAAGTGACTCACAAATGAGGTTAACACCAGGTCCAAGGGATCCAATTCTTCTGGCCTCTGGCCTCCTTGAGGCCCTGCAGTCATGTGCATATACCCATATGCACACACATACACATACATATAATTAAAAGTAATTTTTAAAAATCTTAACTCTTAAATTATGTTAAAATAAAAAATCAGAAGAGTGATTTGTGGTGGTATTGTGCTCCCCAAAATATTGTGCACCCTAATAAACTTATCTGGGGTCACAGAACAGAACAGGCACTAGATGCAGAGGCTAGAAAACGGTGGCACTCACGCATTTAATCCTAGCATTCCAGAGGCAGAAATCCCTCTGGATTTCTGTGAGTTCAAGGCCAAGCATGGTGACTCACACCTTTAATCCCAGGGAGTGATGGCAGGAGGCAGAAAGATATACAAGGCGTGAAAACTGGGAACTAGAGCTGGTTAAGCTTTTAGGCTTTTGAGCAGGAGTTCAGCTGAGATCCATTCAAATGAGGACTCAGAGGCTTCTAGTCTGAGGAAACAGGATCAGCTGAAGAACTGGTGAGGTGAGGTGAGGTGGCTGTGGCTTGTTCTGCTTCTCTGATCTTCCAGCATTCACCTTAATACCTGGCTTGGGTTTGTTCTTATTAATAAGACCTTTTAAGATTCCTGCTACAGTGATTGCCTGTGAATGGGCACTAACTTGGAAGAGGCAAGAGGTAACTTTCTGAGGAACAGAATTATTTCTGTCTTCTTGGGAATGTGCAAGTGTCAAAATATACACATCGTGCTGCACAGAAACAAGGCACTTAAAGACCACAGTCACAAATTCCTAGACTCTCCTCCCGTGGAGGATGGGTATGTGGAAGGCTGTGACTGCTAAGAGTGCAGAGCATATCAGAAGTGACCTGACACCAAGTAACCTCCAGAGCTGGGCTAGAGAAGTGAGGGAGCTGAAGGGTATGCTTGCCCTCGAGCATTCAATGCATGCAAAGACCTCCCAAAGCACCATCTACATTCCTCCTACCCCAACCTTTATTTCTTTACTCTGTGGCTAAGAACTTGAGCAAAGCTGTCTTTTACACACAGCACACACCTACCTCCAGGCATGGGTAAGACAGAGAACTGCTGTTATGGGCCACAAGCAGAAGAGGGGTTGCTGCCAGATCCAGCCTATTTGATTTCTCACACTGACCTCTGGCTGGCCAACAAGGGGCATCCGTTAAACCCTTGCCACCTGAGAGCACAGCCCCAGCTCTGTCAGGCCAAGCCACAGACAACAGGCCTGTAGAAGCTGCCTGAACAACACCTCCCAGCCTATGCCCCAACCTGGCCACCTGCCACCTTCCCGACCCACAGGCCTCTAGGGAGTCTTAAGCCTAGGAAAAACTAGCTACAGAGCCCCACAACAGGTCATAGCATAGACAAGCAGACTGTTAGCCTGCAGCCTCTAGTGAGCCAATTTCCAAATCATCCTCTTTTCTGGACAGGAAGTGCTAGCTTTGACATACTTGACACTGTGGAATGAGCAGTCTTGGGTGCTCTGCCATCACTCATTAAACAAAAGTGCATTTAAAGAACCAGCATGTTATCTCAGCTGTAATCACCACCATCTCCATCCTGCTCTATGCCGGCAGCATCTTCAGACCCCCATACCTCTTCCCAGGGAACACACTCCAAGGAAGCAGCTGAACTCCTCCTCATCCTTGCCTCAGGTGGGCAGCAACCCCAGAATCCTTAAGAATCTGTGTCTCTGAACATATTAGCTGGCACCATCTTTCAGATGAGATAAGTAGCTAATGGTTTGGTACTTTTGAGAACACAGTAATGTATCTTAAACAGCAAGGGACCCATCCCCCTATCTGCCATATTCTGCCCTGAATGCTTCCAAAAAGTGAGAAAAGCCAGGCATGAACTCACATTTTCAAATTTTGAATAACATTTTACTTAGCCTGTCATGTCCAATAGTCTCCTTTTAACATAGTTTGTGTGTATAAATACACACACACACACACACACAACAGCAGATTATGTAGCCTAAATTGACCTTGAACTCTGGTATCTTCCTGTTTCTATTTCCAAAGTGCTGGGATCATAGGTATGAGCCACCACACCCAGCTCATAATAGAAATACTAATAACCTTCCTTTCTTCCCACCAAATCTTCAAAATCCACCAAACATTTAACATTTCATGCTTAAAGCACATCCTGCCTCAGGCACTCCACCTTGTGATGTGCTTACCAGCTACACATCCTCAGTCTCCCATGCTAGACAGTCCAGACCTACATTAGCCAACTAACTCAGTTTTCACTATAACCAGATGCTCACTTTACTTATGGGAAAACAGAGGCACAGAGCAGACAGATGTAAGGCCCACATGCTTGTGAGACTTTGCATTCCCACAAACAGCTCCAAGCCTGACTTGCTGCAATAGGAATGTCTCCTCAGAGAGGGCCCCATGTGCCGGCCAGCACGTAGCTCTGCTTCATTCCAACCTTCGTAGGATTTGGTGAGCTTGTCTCTGGGACTCTTTGGTGCTCTCTAAGGGATCAGGCGAAAGCTATCATACTCCCACCCTGTGTAAGTGCCTAAGTTGCCTACAACTTCCTTGTCCAGTTACCCCACATCTTGAGCCATTCTTTCCCCTACCCAGAACAGTCTTCAGAAATTACTTTCCGTTACACATCTATTTCTGGACAGCCAACCCATACACATAGCCTCAGGAACCTGGCCTGGACTGTTGGGAAGCTTTGGAGGTGATAGGAAGAGAATCTTAGGGTAGCATGGGGGAGGCTTCAACTGTTCTTCACTTCACCCCATCTCTGCCTCCCAGTTTCACTGCAAGACTCTTGGCTAGTCCCCTAAATCTTTCAGGAACACAATACCTCACTACAAAATGTCAACCATCTAAACGATACTCCAAGGAACTAGAGGAGTTAGAAAGGTGGCTCCTGGTACTTCAGGGAAGTCTCACTCAGCCAGTAACCTGAACCTGGTCCAGAGCAGGCAAAAATAAACCTCACAGGGAATCCCACCCGCTGTGTGATTTCATGGATATAAGCAAATTTGTCAAGGCACTGTGCACACATGTGTTTCACACCTTCCCTACTAGGCTGCTCCACTGTCACCAACTTCTCTGCAAGCAGAAGGGGAAAACTCTGAAACACATCAACACACAAATTTGCTCCTCTTTTCTATGTAAAATATATATACACACAGTGTCTAAAATTTCTGTCCAAGTTACCAACATGTACACACACACACACACACACACACACACACACACACACACACACACAAAGATTCTGCCTGAACCACTGTCATTCTCAGAGATGGGAATGTCCTAGTCAACAGCAGGGATGTGAAGCTCACAGCCTAGGAAAAGAAACCAGATGAAAAAGCCATGCCATCTAATCCCCATAATATGAACAACCTAAGAGCAAAAACTGAAGCAAAATGTTCAAGCTCACATAGTCCAAGATCAGCACACTTGGGTCCTGCTCCCCAGTCAGTTGGTCAATACCAGGGACAGCTCTGTCCACAAACTTGCTGGAGTCAGCTACAGCTGCCCGAGTTCCAGCTCTTCTAAAGTCACCATTGTACTGAGTCATCAGGAAGCTAACTGTGGTGGAAGCAGAGCAGGACACACTTCAGCAGATTCAAAAACCTCAGGGTGTGGCCTGACCATCTTGTGAGCCACCATGGTCCCACCTTGCTGAAAGGAAAGCCTGGAGGCTGAAGAGAACATGGAAGCTGCAGTTAAGGTCAGAAGGCAAAAGAAGCAAATCTACCGCTGATATTATTTAAAATGGCCACCACCTGTTGTCCAGCACAGGGCTGCTGGAATACAATCATCCCTGACTCAGGGTCTGCATGATGGGGGTGGGGAACTTGTCCACTAGGTCCTCTAAGGATCTTGGTCATTATACCTCCCAAAATTTAAAAGACAAGCAGCACCATGGCAGGCTTCCAGAACTTTCTGTGTGCAACAGGCTACTGATATGTTTTCTGCAAACCTCCAATAACCAAGAGTAACTGTTCTCCCTCTCCTGAAACACAGAGATAAGTCACATAGAGCAGGAAAGATGAGGAAGGAAATTGACCAAGTCTACACTCACAGCTTATAAAACTTAAAAATAACCCAGCTGTAGATCTTAAAGTCGTCTACTTGAAATGGTTAAGCAGAAAGTCTCCTACAGCATGATTCTCAGATTCCATGTCCAATTGGTTTCCCCATGAGGAATAAAATGAAAAAACAAACTCTGGGAGCAGATATAAATAATCTCTGGCCAATACTCCCTGCTTTGGAAATTTTGGTGATCTATTTCATCTAAAGATAAAGCTTTCTGTTCAGCTTGCCAGATATACTCAGCATAGTTTCATCTAAGTTTGGTTCATGTGTCTCTGGGCACTGCCTGGGAACAAGTATATACAGAATGCTGCCAAGAAAAGTGTGGGCTAGAACATTCTAGTGCAGGAAGTCACACAAGCACTCCTAATGGTGTGGCCTGCTCATCATGACCCACATGCTTGAGTGGAACACGAGCAGTCAGCGTCTGGCCATTGGGTAGTCATGTTCCCTGCACTGGGGCCCTCCCACAGCACTGTAGAGAAGCACTCCTAGGGGAACAGGATCCTGGGCAGAAGAGGACATGGATGCTGGGCAGGGATGAAAGACAAGGATCCAGCTGCTTAGACAGTGTCGGTGCCAGAGAAGAATGAGGCTACAGTAAGCTCCTTGTTCAGGGACCCCTTGTACTTTCAGAAACACTGGATGGAGGTCAAGTTCTGAGGCTCAGTATGGAAGCCACCAGAGTTGCTTGGTCAGCAGGTTAGACAGACCACTGAACTCCTGTGCACCTCAATTTCCCCATCTGTAAAAGGAGAGGTAATAGGGTTCTAGAGAGGATTAAACAGTAATACATGTGGGATGCTATAAAAAGTAACTTCCTGACAAATTTTACCCAACTATTAAGTGTGCTAACTCTGATAAAAAAAGCCCAGTCCTTCCCACTCCCCACGCTAAAGAGCATCCCTCCACTTCTTCAGCTGAAATCCACTGAGCCTACTTGATGTGAGGCACTGAGACAGAGAAGGAAAGATCGGACAGTGTAAGGTTTCAGGCATTCATTATCTTGTGTCAGATGATTAGGCCGAGGCCCAGCATTGTCTAGAGTGCTATGGGCATCCAGGGACATGACAGTAAAAAACAAGGACAGCAAGCACCACAAACTGGTGGCCCCAGCTGTTCCTGAACCAAGGATTATTCTTAAAATAGACCCTGAATCCTTTCTAAAGCAGTTAATTTTTTTATAATTATTTAATCAATGTGTAGACGCACACACAAACACACATGCACACACATTTGCTCATGTCACAGCATGCATATGGAGGTCCCAGGACAATTTACCAGAGTCAATTCTCCATTTCCAGGGATAAAACTCAGGTCACTAGGCATGGCAGCAAATATCTGTATCCGCTAAGCTATCCCCCTGGCCCTCTAATGCACTTTTACTTGTGTTTTGTTTAATTTCCTTTTATTTATTTATTTATTTATTTATTTATTTATTTATTTATTTATTTATTTATTTATTTATTTTGAGACAAGGTCTCATGATGTAGCCCAGGCTGGCCTTGAATTTAGAGTAATCCTCCTACAGAGTACTGGAGTTATAGGTATGTAATACCCCTATTTCTTCTTTTAAATTATGTGTTTTCCAGCAAGGTGTAGTGGTTCATTCCTTTAATCCAGTGGTTCTTAACCTGTGGGTTGCAATCCCCACAGGAGTCACATATCATATATTTACATTACAATTCATAACAGTAGCAGAATTGCAGTTATGAAGTAGCAACAAAATAATTTCATGGTTGGGAGTCACCACAACATGAGGAACTGTATTAAAGGGCCACAGTAGTAGGAATATTGCTCTGACCTCTTGGCTTTTAACTCTGCAATTGGATCTGTGTTTCTTATTTAACAAGCCGGTTACATCTACAGAAGTTTGAGAATCATTGCTTTAATCCCAGCACTGTGGAGGTAGAGGTGGGTAGATCTCTGTGAATTTGAGGCCAGTCTAGTCTATATAGTGAGTTCCAGGATAGCCAGACATATAGAATGAGACTCTGTCACAAAAAAAAAGACCAAAAATAATTATACTTTCCAGAATATACATAGCAAAAATGGCTACTACTTGTCATTGAAAATGGAACTAAAAACAAAGCTTTCACTAATTCTGTAGCTATTTGGAAAGGAGATGGGTCTAGGCAACCAGATCCAGATTTCTCTTGGTGGCTGCTACTGTCCATATTGACCGATGATGTTGCTTAGACCCTGTTGACTGACAAGCTAAAATCCAGATGTTGATCATATGCAGTGCCACACCTTAGGCCTCTGGGCTTGACAAGACACTCAGCAGAGGCAAGGACTTACCCAGCATCAACCCTTGGGCTACTGGTAGCATTAAGCCCAGAATACCTAGCTTCCTGACTTCCAAGTGAGTCCTTTCTTCTACAGTTCTGCCTCATAGGTAGCAGCAAGTAGGCAACAAACAGAAAGGAACAAAATTTTCTAGCTCTGGCAAGAATGGTCATGTTAAAAGATCAGCTTCTTGCTCTGAAAGGTGGACGTGGCGGGTAAGGATCGGGGGAAGGTGTCTTTCCTGGTCACAAAGGAAAAGAGTAGGAACACATCCTCCCTCCCAAGGAGGAGAGGACCTCAAAGAGAAGGCATGATAGGACAGACAACTGCTGGTGGGGGACTCACGTCTGTCAGAGCTCTATCTCCAGAAAATCAGGACACCTAGAGGGAGATCAGCAGACAGGTGTTTGCTGGGAATAGCCAGAGCAGCTTGTAGAACACGAATAAGGGTAGGATTCTCAAACAGAGTGAACAATGCCAAAGTACTCAAGGGCCTTAGAGGAAGCACAAATTTTACCACAGGTGCCAGACCTGACTCTGGGCCTTGTGTCCTTCCCTATCAACTCAGCCAAGTGCAGAGGGCCAAGCAGGAACTGCCCCAGATGCCCAATGCATCTACAGATTGACTGAAGGGGCATGCAGCTCTGAATGAAGCCTGAAACTACCTGGTTATGTCCCCCTGACATCTCTGAAGGGAGATGCCATGAAAAAGCTTCTGGGCAGGCAAGGGGCTGAAGCTTTGGTGAGAAGTCACATCCTTTCAGAGGACACAGAGGATCAAAATGTTGTCCAAGTCCTGACCACTGACCACACAGAAAGCACCTCTGTCAATTCTACGAGCCTGCAACAGGGCTTCCTGTGTGCCAACATCACCAACCCCTGGCCATCCCCAGACTCAGCTGACCCATAGAACTTCCATTCACACTCAAACACACCATGATATATTTTACATATTTCCCTGTCATGATATTCTACTTCCAATCATGTTTTCTGCTGTGAATTCCAGAGGACAGCAATGACTGTATGGGCTCCAGAGGCTTCTGGGCTGATGCTGTGCTCTGTGGTCATCTTGGTGCTAAGGACAGGCTGTGCTTGTTCTGTGGATAGTTGCCCTGTTCTAGAAAGCTGGAGGTGCTCCTCTACTGCAGATATAGCCCATGTCATGTTCTTGCCTATTATTTCCACCCAGGCTGGAAATCAGCCCCTCACTTCATATCTGCCACAAAGTCAGATAAGATGTGCTTAAAAGGTTATAAGACAAAGAGGTTGGACTGAGTGCCTGTAATTCTAGCACTCAGGAGGTGGAGACAGGAGGTTCAGCAGCCCAAGGTTATCCTCAGCTACATATGGAGCTCAAAGCTAGCCTGGGCTTCATAAGACCCTGTCTCAAAAAAGTAGAAGACAAGAAAAATGTTGCATGGAGGACCTGACAGGACAGCTTGTGCAGGATTGTTTAGCTGCCCAACTCACCTCCTACAGAGACATTAAAATGAAGCCAGTGGGGCCTGCTGGGCCCAGGCAGGGACAAAGCCATTCCCAGGGGAAAGCACATCCTGTGTCCTGGTGCCTGCATGACTACAGATTCTGGGTCAAGCACTAAAAAGCTGAAGCCAGAGAGTCAGTCCCTCTGTGTCTTTGTAGGTGGAGTGGGGTCCATTCTCTACTAATGAGGAAAGGAGACTCTACAACCTATATTTCTTATCTTCAGAAAGAAGATACTTACCTTTACCACCTCACTCAGGTACCTGGGGAGTGTGCAGAGCATGCATTCTCCTGGGTAGATGAATAGAGGACATCTAAGCCAGAACTGGGAGACAAACTAGTCCCATCCCAGAAGAAAAAGCAGTGGCTAGGGTGGTCTGTGGGCAAGCCACTGAACCTTTTCACCACAGTTCCTTGTTTATGACAGAGGACAATGGTGCCTGTGCCATGACTGACTGTGATGATTAGCTGGCAATAGTGTATCCCAAGCACTTAACACACTGCCTGGCCTTCAATGGACAGCATCTATTATCAGAACCAGGATACCCAAGGTCACGTGTTCTTTCCAGCACCAGAAGTGGGGCTGTGGTAGTTGCTTCACTGATGTAGCAGTGACCCTAGATGCTAGTGTGAGACTGGCAGACAGCCGTCACCTGTCATCAGCCCCTAGGAGGACACTCCACCCAAGGTCACCTACTTCCAGAGTGGCCTACACACAGTGGCTGATCCCTGGGGGAAGTGTGTGAAAGCCAGGTCAGGATGACATTAGACTTTGCTACCTCCCTATGGGGTCAGATGTGGACCCCAAGATTATCACTTAGCAAGCACCCTCCAAAATAAAGTTTCAGAGATTCTAAGAAAGCCAGGCTGGGGTCTTTGTTTGTGTCCCTTTCCCTTAGTAAGGGAGGAGAGGACCAGCATGAGGAGGAAAAGTTGGGGCCTACTAAACAAGCTCATGGCACACTCTTCACCTCCTCTCTGTGGCATGAGCAGCTTCAAGAGGACAGAAACTGCACTGGGAGAACATTCTCTTCCAAGAGCAATGAGCATCAGGGAAGCATCTCTGATATAATAACATCAACAGCTTCTCTCACCATGAGAAATGAAGTAAATCAGGCAGAGAAAAATGAATACCACATACTGTCTGTCAATTCAGACATAAAAGTTTAAGGGTTGATCTCAAAGAAGCCGAGACTAGACCAGTGTTACCAGAGCAGAACAGGGAGGAGGGTGGAGAGAGGATGGGACCGAGGCTGCACAGGAGGGAAGGCTTCTCAAGACTGACCGACAGGGGATGGTAACAATTGCTGAGGACAAATGACGGAATATTTCCAGAGAATAAATGGGATTGTGAAACACAACGATAAGGGTCTGAGGTATGGCAACACCAAGCGCCTTCACCGCTCCCCTTACTTTCTGCTGAAATGGCATGCTCATTACCTCATAAATATGCACAATCAAAATGAAAAATAGGAAGAGTGGAGAAAAACATGGCCTGTCTAGGAGCCAGGTGCAGTAGCTGATATCCATAATCCCAGGGCTCAGGAATCTGAGACAGGAAGGTAATTGAGAGCTACAATCTAAACCATTGAGTGAGACCTTGTCTCAAAAACCAAAATAAATTAAACATACAACACAACACAACACACACACACACACACACACACACACACACACACAGACACACACACGGACACACACACATGGACATGGACATCTATGCTGAGCTAATAAATAACCAAAAACTAGAGCCAGAAAGAAGGCTCGAAAGGTATAGGCACTTGATGCCAAGCCTGCCCCCAGGGCCCACATGGAGATTGAGAGAACTGACTCCTACAAGTTTTCATCTGACCTACACACACACACACACACACACACACACACACACCATGGAATTCAGTTACTCACCTACCCCCTTCCCCATTAATACAATTTTAAAAACCATTAAATAACCAGAAACCAGACATCTTCAGAAACCAACAGCATTCATAGGCAGTGAAAGAAAGAGGCATAAGCTCTGCCCAGAGTCAGATGCCCAAAAGACACCTTCAGTCTAGCTCAGGAAGGTATCTAGGATACTAAACCAAACATTAGTCTATTTTGCTTCTAACTGGAGTGCTACTGACAGATAGAGAATACTTAGCCCCTCTGGCAAAAGTGCTATGCCATGAAATAATATTCTACCTGGAAGTAAAAGTTAACCATGATTTAATACATAGCAAATCTTGCAAGTGCTATGAGACCAAGGGAAGAGGAAAGGCCCAGACAACTGGTTTTATAAGCAAGGGAGGTGCTGCCTAGGAAAGCACATGGTCTGTTAAAACTTGCCTGCCGAGTCCTTAAAGGGAGGAATTTTTCTGCCACATGATCATTCAAGAGAAATTAGAAAGACACTCCACCATCAAAGCTGCTACCGAGCAGACTGTGCCTGGAATGAGCTCCACAAACTCAAGCCTCAGCTCTTTCCCTACAAAGGTACACAGTGGTCCCGTCTTCCCTTACCTTTTTCAGGCTCTTGCCCAAATGCCAGCTGAGACTTCACTTTACAACCCAATTCAAAACAAGTAATGTCACCCACAGGACAAGGCTTCATCCCAGTCCTCTACCTAGTATTTCTCTCCCTAGTACTTGATTATTTCCTTCTGCTTGTACTGTGTTGACTGTTGACCTACTGTGTATTCCCAAGGCCTATCCCAGACACAGCCCCAGACTTGGGGCTGAATGAATAAACAGTATAGGTCAACACCATTGCTCTGATGATGAGCGTAAACTAGCACCCCTGAAAAAATAAAATGTTTTTGTTCCACAAGCTTTAAATCAAAAACTAAATAAGTTTAAACTAAAAGACCCACAGCATCTCCAGCTAAATATTATTTTTCAAGGCCATGCTTTGCAAACAAGATGGAGCAGTTCACAGCAGGATAGTACTTTGTAACTTTAAAAAATAAACCAGGAGCTAGAGAGTTAGTTCAGCAGTTAAGAGCACTTGTTACTCTTGCAGAGGGCCATGGTTCAATTTCCAGCACCCACATGGGGACTCAAAACCATTTGTAACTCCAATCTGAGCCCTCTTCTGACTTCTGCCAGCAACAGACACACACATGGTTTACAGGCATACACACAGACAAACCACCCAAATACATAAAATAATAAAATAAATAAATCTAAGAAACCAGTTAACAGCAACCATGACCTCTGAATGCTGAGTGTCCTGGGCACAGTTCCTAGAGCTGCTTATGATGAACAAACCCCAGCACTACTATGGACTGCATACAGGCCCATGGCCCAGCTCCTTGGACCCTGCTGGGACCTCAGGACAAACCTGCTCATTCAGAGAGTGGGAGAAAGCCAGCATCTTTCCCTCAAAGGGCCTTCCCTGCCCCAGCACTCCTCTAGCTGGGAAGGGTGCTACTTGGTAGGACTTGAACTATGGAGAAATCATGAGGCCAAAAATGGAGAGAGAAAAAATTAAAAAGATGAAAAAAGCCACAGACTTCTAAGCACAGGCTGTCTTTCCAAGGCACTCTCCCATGAGACAGGCAATTGTTTTCAACAGAGGAACACAGATATTTTCTTGCTGCCTCCAAACCCATGCAGAGAAAAAAGTTGAAGCCAGCAGTCTCAAAACAGTCTGTGGTTTCTTTAGAAGAAAGAATGAAATCTGCCAAGTTTGAGTAAAAGTCTCAAGATGCATCTTCAAGACACACCTGTGGGTATCAGCTAGCTGCTAGCTAGTACCTTGAGCAAGGATTTAGTCAGGAGGCACCTGATAAAGTGGGCTCTAGTGTCTCCTCAGCACAGCAGGGTCACCTGCTGCTGGCTGGTACCTGTGTGTGGGCTGAGGCAAGAGGCACAGTGGCTCTAGTGACCCTGCAGAGCTCCTTCTGCAGCAGGTCCAAGGAGGAGCTACAAATTTCCATTTCTAGCCAGCATCGAGGGAAAGGGGTGATGCTGGTCCAGGTGTACCTGCAGAGCTACCGTACCGCACAGCAGACAAGTACCAAAAGCCACTCATTCCCCACATTCACACACGGGGACTGTGAGTAGAACAGCCACATATCTGGCCCTGGGAAAAACGCCCCATTCAAGTCCAGTGCAAGCCTTCCACTGCAAGAGGCTTGAAGTGGCACCTCAAACCCCTGAAACCCAGAGTCACAGCATTTCCCTTTTTTGGAGAGCAATTGTGAACAATCCCACCCTGTTTCACCCTGCACACATGGGTAACTCCCACATACGAGGGCTGCTTTCTGCCCACAGCCGCTTTCAAGTCTCTAAACGAGCAGAAGCAGTTGAAAGATAGATAGATAGATAGATAGATAAATAAATAAATAACTAAATAAATAAATAATAGCAGACTACTTCAAGAGGAGCCATGGCATTCTGGTGGGAACCCCATCACCCTACCACCCCACCACCGGCAGTTCCACCAAGTATCTCACTTACCGAAGTAATCAGCTTTGGGATGAGCATCCATCTCTTGCTCCAGACGCTGGGTAAGGGCTTCTAATTTCAGTTCCGCAGTGGAGGGTCCAAGTTCAGGTCCTGGTGTGAGGGTCTGGCAGGGCAACCTCACCTTGGTGGGGGTGGGGCTTTCTGAGAGCACAGGTCCCAGGCTATTGTCGGTGGACCAGCTGGGAGGACCCTCTTTACGAGATAACTCAGACGAAGTGGACATTACCGGATGGACAAGGCTGGTGGGGCTGGGCTGGGGACCAGTGCTAGAGTCCATGCATCCAGGCTTAGGACCCAGCCCAGGGGTCATACCTGGCTGGGTATTGTCCTTGCCAGTTGTTGAGGATAATGGAGCAGAAACAGAGAGGTAAGACTTGGGCCCATCCTGGAGCCAAGGCTGAGAGTCCATCGTAGGTTTGAAGACCCTGCCTGAAGCCTCACATCCCAGACCTGAATCTCTTCTCAGACAAGCTCCTTGGCTAGCACTGGTAGCGACCAGAGGTGCCGAAACAGTTGTGCTCATGGGTTGAGCTGGGGCCCCATTCTCCAAGCCCAGAGAAGAAAAGCCGAGATTCACTCGCTGAGAGGAAGCAGTAGACCAAAGGCCTGTTGGCTTCACATTGCTATGACCACTAATGCCACCATCCTGGCCACTGATCCCACTCTCAAAAGACCTGCCAGAGCACATGGGGAGCTGTGGCTGGTAAGGGTGATGGTCCCCACAGGATCTGGTCAATGGGGAATCATTCCCTAGACAACCAGGCCACCCACTCCTTACACTCAGATTCATGCTGGGGGACACTTCTGATCTATCATCCCACTGTGGGTTTGCCAAAGAGAAATTGTCATAATAGTCTCCATGAGTGAGGCAGGAAGGGTCTTCACAGGGACCCGGACCGTGTAAAGCAGGCTTCTGGGAACTCAGAGTCCCCTCCCTGGAACCACAGTTCTGACTGCCAGGCCTTGCACCATGGGCAGATGGCCTGGTCCTCTGCTCCTGAGATGGGTATGAGGGCTGCACAGCCACAGTGGTGGTAGCTAATCCAGGTGCCGCTGTTGGTGCAGCCAGAGGGGGCTTGGCGGCACCATCTGCGGCCAGCTTGCTGCTCACACCCTGACGGCTCCCACCGTTGACAGGGCTTCTGCCCGCCCTAGACAGGGCCTCCTCCTGTAAGAGCTGCTGCTGCTGCTGTTGTTGCTGCTGCTGCTGCTGGAGGTGGATTTTGGCCATCTTGGTCGCGAACACCCTTCGAGTTTCTTCAAATTCAGGGTTGTTGCCGGCACCTTTGTCCACACGGAAGAGTCCATCCTTGGAGGCCTCATACATGTTCAGGTCCTCGATGAACTTACTGGCCTCCAGGCCCAGGTCGTCATATTTATCCATGTTGCAGATCAGTAAGTATCCGGGGCCTAACTCCGTCCGGTACAAGGTGTGAATGGGGTGGGGTGATTTGTGTGGAGGCCGAGGTTCAGGTCCAGCCGAAGGAAGAGAAAGACTCCCACCTGCCCAGCAAGAAGGTCATGACTCCAAAACTTAGAGTCCAACCAAAGTTGAGGCCTTCAGGCCAGCGGGGCTAAGTTTACTTCCAGACTTCTTTTCCCCTGGGGAGCGTCCACGTGGGGGCGAATAGCCTTCAGCTGTGCCCGGCCTGCTTTGAAAAGTTCTCTTTTTCTAAGACATAAAACCAAAAACAGACGAAAGAAGACAGAGAATGTCAATAGAAAAAGCAAATCCACATCCACGTCCGGCAACCAAACTTGCAAACCTGGGGCCGGCGGCGGCCGGGTCCAGAGGAGCTCACTGCAGTCGCGGCGCGCGGCCCATTGTCCGATGGCGGCGGCCGGCGGCAGGACGCGGAAGTGAGCGCGCGGGTAGTCAATCCCCGGAGTTTGCTGGCCCACTGCGCCCGCCCCGGGCCGCGCAGGGGCGCTGGCGGAGGTGCAGAGGGCGGGATGGCGCGGGGCGCGAGCGCCCCCTGCAGGCCTGTGGTGTGTACGCCGAGCCTTGGCGTCCCGCACTGGGCATGGAGAGGGACCCGCAGTCCGCACCGAGCTTTCGTCTGGACGGTTTAGAGCTTGCCACCGCCGCCGCCTGAGCCAGGGACGAGCCGATCCGAGCCTCCCTACCGTCCTCTCGCGTGTGCCCCACGGGCTCCACCCCTGGAGCGCTGGGGCAGTATCCAGGGATGAGTCAAGTGTGCTGGAGTCGCTGATGACTGGAGTTCGTGTCCAGGCCCCTGGCTGCTCGAGGACGCCAGGCTTGTCTCAGGAACACGACTGCAAACCTAGGATGTTGTTGTGGCGGGTCCCCTTTGACAAAGAGGCTGAGACAGATAAGGACAAGAGTCTCAGAGGTCCGAATAATCAGCAAAGCATAGAAGGAGGCCCAGGTCCTCTGATAGAAAGAAAAAGAGGAGCGGTTATTGTTAAAGTGATTCCTTGGAACACACTTGTGTTGGACGTCCTACGTGGGCCCAGAGAGGCTTGTCGTCCATTTGGGGACTCTTAAATCCCAAGCTGATCCAGGGTGCCAGGTCTGGCTTTTTTGCTCCCCCTCTCCCCTGTCCCCCACCCCCATGGTCCAGGATACCTTACACAGCTCCCAGTTGACCCGGGATATTTTTACATTTTTTTACATTACAACAGCCACAGTGATCTAAAGCAAATCCTGGATCTGGATCTGTCACTCGTAAACTTCAACCCTCAAGGCTTACTTGGGACTTGTTTAGAAAACGTAGCTTCACTTCTCCTGGCCACTCTGCCCACTTTCCCGATTTGGGGTTTTCCCTTAGCTCTGGCCAATAGACCTTCTTCCTAGTGCCTGCCTAGCACCTGCTGATGAACTTCTGGTAGCTCTTTCCTTCCCAGCTAAAGTCACCTCCCCATACAGTTACCCCCCCCCCCCCCCCCCCCCGCCCACCTCACAACCCCTTTATTTCCTGCTTGGTTTCGAAACCTGCAGTCACTAACCTGCAGGCTTCCTTCCATCTGCTCTAAATGTCTCCAGATCACTTGTACTGTCTAATGAGATGTAAATGCTATGTAAATAGTTGTTGGTGTGTGTGTGTGTGTGTGTGTGTGTGTGTGTGTGTGTGTGTGTGTGTGTGTTTCAGGAATCATGACAAGGAAATGAAATCTGTGCATGTTTGGCACAAACACACTTTTCTTTTGAGTATTTTCCACCATGGTTGGGCAGATTCGGAACTCTAGATATGGAAGGTCAATTCCAGCTGTTTAATTATCTGTATGTTCTTTTTGTTTGCCAGCTGGCCAGTTATCCACTTCATTACACCATATCTGTATATGCTCGGGGTTTGTATGAACATGTATGTCTTGGTGAATACCTATAGGACTGTGACAAGGAACAAGTAAGGTAATATATATGAAAGTGCTTTATATTCTGTAAACACAAAGAATGGTTCACTGACCTGTACTCTGAATGTCCGTCCATCCAGGATGTTTGTTGAAAATGAAGAGTCCCAGGCTCCAGTCCCAACCTTCTGACCACAAATCTGCATTTTAACAGCATTTCTGAGGTGGGAAGACAATTTGCGTGTGCATGTACACAAAACATGAGTACTGCTATAAAGCCGTATACCAGAATTAGGTTTTAAAGATTTATTTTATTTTTTAAATTATGTGTGTGTGTGGGGGGGGGGGGGGGGGTGGTGGTAGTGAATACAGATGTCCTTGGAGGCCAGAGAGGGAACCAGATACCCCAGAGCTGGAGTAATAGGTGGTTGTATAGCACCTTGGGTAAGTAATAGGTACTGAAGTCCACTCCTGTGCAAGAACAATATGTTCTTTAACTGCTGAGCCATCTCTCTTGCTCAGAATTAAATATTCTTATTTTAAAAAATCTCCCATACCTAGAGTTGCAACCCAGTAGTAGAATACCTGTCGGGTTTACATGAGGACCTGGGTTACACCCCCAAAACAACAACAAAAATAAAAACAGCAGCTTATGAAGATAGCATCTCTATACACCATCATGTATGTAATCCTTAGAATTACTGGAAATGGGCTCGAGAGGTGGGTAGTTAAGAGCACTAGCTGCTATTCCAGAGCACCTGGGTTTGATTCCCAGCATCCACATGGTAGCTCACAACTCCCTCTTCTGGCCTCTCTAGACACTGCATGCATGTGATGCACAGACATACTGTAAGCAAAATACCCACACACAATGCCCAAAATGGTAAGGAAGCTATGAATGTTTTACTGTTGCTGTTTAACGTTGAAGAGACCAAGATTATTCCAATTCTGCTCACAACATTTTAGAATCCCAAACACAATTATTTAATGTAAGCCAGTTTTATCTGTTTCATCTATTTGAAAACATCTGTTGACTGGTATCTCAGATGTGTTCAGGGCTACTGAGATGGTTCAGTGGGTAAAGGCACTTGCTGTCAAGCCTGGTGACTTGGGTTTGATTTCCAGAAACTATATGATATATCCATCTCCTATAACACATATACATTAAATGAAGGGATAAATTAATAGATAAATAATGGATGGATATTCTTAAAAGATGTGTCCATTCTTGCCTATCAGTTGTTTAAAAAGCAAAATACTGCTAGATCTGGTGGTATAATCCCAGCTACTCAAGAGAGTAAGTCAGGAGAGTCATAAGTCCAAGGCCTGACTGGGCTACAAAGTAAGTTCATGGCTAGCAAAAACAACTTAGTGAGATCCTGTCTCAAAATTAAAAATAAAGATGACTTGAGATGTATCTCAATAGGAGATTATTTGCCTAGCATAAGAAAGGCCCTGAGTTTGATCCCCTATTTAGGATCAAAACTAGAAACTGAAAACATATTGAAGGTAGTAGGACCTGTGGAGAAAGCACTGGAAAAAAAAAAAAAAAAGAGTATGTGGAGTGACAGCCTGCAGAGACAGGGACCTGAACTTCAGTGCACTCTTATGGATGATAACAGAAGAAGAATTTTGAGCAAGCAATGAGTCAGTAAGGACAATGATACTGGGAGCTTATTAATAGAATGGAAGCCAGTCCAAGGGCCTGGATTTTTTTTTTCAGTGAAATAGGAAATGAGTGGGTAGCTGAAATCAGCAAAGTGCCTGTTGGAAATTGGCCATCTTGTGGAGTAAGAGTGTGAGTGACCCAGGAGACAGGAAAGTCCTCTGAGCTGTCCAGTCCCACCTGGAGTCTCTGGGCATAAAGTTCATCAAAGTGAATGTGGTAGTTTGAATGTAATTGGCCCCATAATCTCATAGGGAATTGCACTATTAGGAGGTATAGATTTGTTGGAGTGGGTTTGGCCTTGTTGAAGGAAGTGTGTCATTGTGGAGGTAGGCTTTGAAGATTCCCATGCTCAGGATATCGCCCAGTGTCTCAGTTGACTTCCTGTTGCCTGCAAGATGTAGGACTCTCAGCTATTCCTCCAGCAACATATCTGCTTGCATGCTGTCATGCTCCCATCAGGATAATGGACTGAACCTCTGAAATTATAAGTGAGCCACTCCAATTAAATGTTTTCTTTATAAGAGTTGCTGTGGTTATGGTGTCCCTTCACAGCAATATAAGAACCCTAACTAAGACAGTGAATTCACCATGGTAGCTTGTGTTTCTCTAGTTCAAGTCCATCTGAGCAGATGTAGATATTGAGAGGGAGAGCTAGGTCTAATCAGTGTCAGCTTTGGCCAACTAGAAGCAGTGTACCAAAAGCATTCTAAGCATTGCTATGCCTAGAAATCCCTCCCCAAGATATGCAACTCCCAGTTCCCACTCAAATCCATTTCCTGGGGAAGCCCTTCCCAATACCCCTCTCCATCACCATTTCTCCCAGACACACAGGGAACTTCTTCCTTGTGGATTGTTCCCATCAGTCTCCTCACTAAAGTACATACCTTGCCAAACCATGGACCTTTGACTATTTGCTTCATTGCTGTAACCCAGGAACTCAGAACAGTACTTGACACATGACAGAGTTAGTCCCCCCAACAAAAAAAGGTGAAAAAACCAGTTATTCATACTAGGAAAAGGATCACAGGTGTTGCTACTTAACAGGCAGAAAGACTTAATTGGTGACTTATACTTGTAGAAACAAACAAATGGAAGCCGTATTGCTATCCTTATAACCACGTGTCTCTGCAATCCTTCTGTAAGCCTTAACTTGTTATCTTGTAACCAAATATTTGATCCAAAGCATATTTCATGAATATTAGTGATGCATAGTTTAGTCAGGAGTATGATTTCAACCAGATGTGATGGTCCATGCCCATAATCCTAGAACTTGGGAGGTAGAACAGAAAGTTCAGGAGTTGAAGGCCATCCCCTACTGCACAAGAGCATTTGAGTCCTTCAGGGCGACATGAGACTGTCTTGTAGCATGAATCTTAAAGGTACTTATTAATAAAATCAAACCTGACCCAGGTATTGGGGTGAATGCTGGAAGATCAGAGAAGCAGAACAAGCCACAGCTTTCTCACCTCGACAATTCCTCAGCTGATCCTGTTTTCCTCAGACTAGAAGCCTCTGTGTTCTCATCTGAATGAATCTCAGCTGAACTGCTGTTCAAGGCCTAAAAGCTTAACCAGCCAAAAGCTTCTAGTTCCTGGTCTTCACACCTTATATATCTTTCTGCTTTCTGTCATCACTCCCTGGGATTAAAGGCTCACTTCTTGGGATTAAAGGCATTTGTCACCAAGCTTGGCTGTTTCCAATGTGGCCTTGAACTCCAGAGGGATTTCTGCCTCTGGAATGCTAGGATTAAAGGTGTGAGTGCCACCATTTTCTAGCCCCTATATCTAGTGGCTGTTCTGTTCTTTGACCCCAGATAAGTTTATTAGGGTGCACAATATTTTGGGGAACATAATACCATCACTGTCTTACAAAACAAAAGCAACAACAAAAAAGAAAAGATAAGAAATAGTGTGGTTTCATATAAGTATGTGTGTGTGCATTTAAATGTATAAAATATACTTAGGAATATCTGTTTATAAACTGAGTATGATGGCTCACATACATAATTTTAGCACTCCTAAGGCTGGGCAGAACAATCTGCAAGAGTTTTGAGGCTAGCCTGAGCTTCATTCCTAGTGAGTTCCAGGTCAGTCTGGACTATGGAGTGAGACACTGTCTCAAAAAAGTATAGAGGCTTAGGGTGTAGTTCAGTGGCATGTATGACTCTTGGTGTGAGCACTACACTTGAAAAAAACTGTTTACATTCATATATATATATATGTAAAGAATTATGGACTGGGGCATCTGAAAACTCATTTCTTGTATCCTCTAGGCAGGTCACTATGTCCATGGAGTTACCAGACCCATGTGGCAAAAACCTCTGGCTTCAATAGAGTCCTGCTTACTTTGCAGTGGACTGAAAGGGCCTTTCTATGGCTTTTGCCTGGCCATAGGAAATGTCCCTGTGCACAATGCTGTATGTGTCCCAAAGTATGTTCCACTGCAGGGACAGCTCTGAATGGAATCTTTATACTTCAGCTGAGGAGATGGATGAAGAATTAGCCATTAAGGTTCCTTTGAGCTCTTTCCATCCTACTGATGCCCAGAGCAGGCCAGGAAGTGCTGGCTGCTCCAAATCCGCTTCCTGAACCTCAGGCCTCTCTGGCCCCAAGCCTCCCTGAGGAACAGCCCCATGAATAGAGAGAAGCAGCTGCCTTGAAGGCTCTTTCCTGCTGCCTGTGATGAGCCTTTGTTTCATCATTCTCTGCTGCCAGGTCAGACTCAGAATTTAGGACTGTGACCTTGTTCTGTCTCTCTGTGTGTGGCCTATGCCAGGGCAGCAAAACTCTACTCATACCTAGTCCTGCCTGCCTCCAGTACGGCAGCACTCAGCCTGGTTAAAGCCATGTGCCTGGCCACATGTTCATAGAGGTGAGAATGCCTAACATCTATCAACCCTCTCAAGAGCAACAGCAGTATTGAACAAGACACAGTTAGCTGGCTCTGAGTTGGCCCTGGTCTTGGGCTTTCTTTATTTTTTAAGATAACACTCACTATGGCCAGGGGAATTGACTCAGTTGGCACGAGAACCTGAGTTTTCACTCCCAAACCCATCTTTAAAAAGCAAGGCATGGTGGTGCATACTTGTAGTCCAACTATGAAGCAGTAGATCCCTAAGGCTGTGTCCAGCCAGGCGAGTCTACTTGATGAGCTCCAGGCCAATTAAAGACTCTGTCTCAAAAAGCTAGGTAGATGGCTCAAAAGGTTGAACTCTGGCCTCCATACCCACATGCACATATGAACACACAAAATAGTAATATACCAGTATGACTTCAAAGTCAAAAGGTACAAATGAGCACACAGTAGCAAAGAAGATGTCCTTTCTACTCCAAGCCAAGTCAACAGAACCAGGCACAAACACTTTCCCAAAGTATGTGGAGGCATGTTCATCCTTTAAAAATAAAGGGTTTTGTTTTGGAGCTGAGAATCGAACCCAGGGCCTTGCACTTGCTAGGCAATTGCTCTACCACTGAGCTAAATCCCCAACCCCCAAAAATAAAGTTTTATAAGTTCCCTGCTTCTGACTTTTTGCACTGAACAATAACTTTAGAAATCTCACATTGCCCCATGTGCAGCTGTCATTTCTCTTCTTGGTTGACTTAGGAATCCTCAGCAGTCGCTTCCTCATAGACACAGGTGGATGATTTACAATGAGTTCTCCCTGTGTCCTGGCAAGTCTTAAGTCAACTTGACACAAACCAGAGTCATCTAAAGAGAGGGAACCTCAATTGAGAAAATGTCCCCATAAGACCCAGATATAGGACATTTTCTTTCTTTCATTTGATTTGGTTTTTCTTTTTTTTTCTCTCCTTTTCTTAAAATTTATTATATTTGTGTTTTAATTTTACACATCAGCCATGGGTTCCCCCTGTCCTCCCCCCTCCTGCCCCCACCCCCACTTTCCCTCAGCCCCTCCCCTCCATTCCCATCTCCTCCAAGGCCAAGACTCCCTTGGGGATTCATTTAAACCTGGTGAATCCAGTACAGGCAGGTCCAGTCCCCTCCTTCCAGGCTGAGCAAAGTGTCCCTGCATAAGCCCAAGGTTCCAAACAGCCAGCTCATGCACTAAGGACAGGTCCGGGTCCCACAGCCTGGGTGCCTCCCAAACAGTTCAAGCTATTCAATTGTCTCACTTATCAGAGGGCCTGCTCCAGCTGGGGGCTCCACAGCCCCTGGCTCATAATTCATGTGTTTCCATTCGTTTGGCTATTTGTCCCTGTGCTCTTCCAATCTTGGTCTCAACAATTCAAGACAGGGTTGGCATTTTCTTAATTAGTGATTGATAGGGAAGGCCCCAGCCATTGTGGATAGTGCTATTCTTAGGCTGGTAGTCCTAGGTTCTATAATAAAGTAGGCTGAGCAGCCATGCTGGATGAGCCAGTAGACAGCACCCATTCATGGGCCTCTGCATCAGCTCCTGCCTCCAGGTTCCTGCCCTGTTTGAGTTCCTGTTCTGACTTCCTTCAATGACAGACTATGATGTGGAAGTGTAAGCCAAATAAAACCATTCCTCCCCAACTTGTGTTTCATCACAGTGACAGTAACCCTAATTAAGACACCCTATACAAGCCAAGCCAAGCTATCTATGGGATAGACACCTACCATTTAGGCACACAGACAGTATTCAATAGCTTTATGATTTTTTTTACTTTATAGTGGGTTTATTGAGGTAGTAAATACATTTTCAACTTCTGACACTTTCCATACAGGGTGGCTTTGTTGGGAACATAATCCTACCATTGGCAGAGGAGTGCTATGTTCTCAGCAACCCCATGATGCATCAGAAAGGATTTAGAATCTTTCTGAACATATGTCTTCTTTGTTTTCCCTCAGAACACCCTAGTCATGGTCAGTGTAAGAATCATGGATCTTAACTGCTAACATGCCACTGGCACCTACTATACTCCAACCAGCCCAGCTCAGAAGCCTCATAGCCTGCTTCTTTGATAAGGAAACAGTGTTGAACAGAAAAGGTGTTGCTCAAGTCCATAGCCTGGAAGTAGTGAATCTGGAACTTGAATCCAATTAGGCTGGTTCAATGCTACCCCATCTCTCAAAATGTAATAATCTGAGTGGCCATGTGGCTATGGAAGCCCATCTCTCTCTCTCTCTCTCTCTCTCTCTCTCTCTCTCTCTCTCTCTCTCTCTCACACACACACACACACACACACACACCCCTCCAGATGTGTTGAAAAAGGTTTAATTTTTCAGAGGCCACCCAACCCCCCTTGATCTCATCGGTCCTCTCTGAGTTGTGGAGTCAGCTGTGCTGACTGACCTTAGCTCCAGTTGACTGACAGACTCCTTCCCATGGCCTGTACCTAACAGAGAACTGATATACCTGAAGAAGGGTAGGGCTGGAACAGACAGAACCATTGGCCCAACTGCTGGTCCTGGTCCCACTGTGGGATAAACCCTTGATGCCTGGCTACGTGTCTGGACCTGTAATAAGAATCTGGGATCTACTCCTAGCTAGAAACCTGGGGGACAGGAATTAAAGAGGAATGGACTTACTTAGGCCAAAACATGAGAGGGAAGAATTTTCAGCTTCTCTCAGCTTTGCCCCTAGAAATATTATAATTTATGGAAAAGGAATAAAAGCCTGTAGATCAGCTGTGAGACCAGATCTCATAAACTCCCAGAAGACAGGGTTCTCTTCAGATCCTCCACTGGATCCAGGGCTAAAGGCTTTCTCACTGCCAGCATAGGAGTTCCTGGAGAAATTTAATTCTTTAGGATCCTTGCTACACTGTTATAGACCTAGCGTAGAGCTGTGCTGAGTCAGTGCCTTTGGGTGGTCCCAATCTGGGGAATTCTACAGCTGGCCCCTGTAGAGAGCTACAAGGTGCCTGTTGCCCCCAGCAACTTTGACCTAGGATTTCTAAAACAGTAGTCTAAGCTCATTGGCTGACCTATAACTCATAGAGATCCTCCTGAGTGCTGAGACAAAAGGCTATGAACCATCACACCTGGCTTCTGACCTGACTTTTCTTATAGAACATTCCAGGTAAAATTACAAAAGAGAGCTGGAGAAATAGCTTGGTGGTTAAGAACACAGATTGCTCTTACAGAAGATCCCAGTTAAACCACCAGCATCCCCATGGTGATTCACAACCATCTGTAAGTCCAGTTTCAGGGGATCTTCAGACTTCCATTGGCACAGACAAAACACTCACTCATACACAAATAATTATGGAAGGTCTACACAGTGAGTTCCAGGAGAGCCAAGGCTACAGAGAGAGAGACCCTGTCTCAAAAATAAAAAATAATTGTCAAAGGTAAATGAAACACGGTGTACCTTCATCTCAGTATTTAGGAGGTAAAGCAGAAGGACCAGAAGTGGAGATTAGGGTGGATGCAAGTGAGACCCTGTCTTAAAGAAAGTGAGAAAAGAGAGGAGGGATGCAAAGAGAGGTCCTTGTAACCGCTGAAAAGGAATTAAGAATTGAGACAAATCATGGGGGAGTTTTATTATAGGACAAAAGTGCCCACTCAGGAGTAAGTGCACACTTTTTAAGAGAAGGTCACTGCCCCCAGGACTTTGGATAGCTCATCTGGGAGAGAATTATTTAGGAGTTCAAGCAAGAAAAAAAAAAAAAAGACAGGGAATTCCAGGAGTGGATCTGGGTTATCTGGAATGAGGTTTTTACTTCCTTTTTCTGTTTTATACAGTTTTCTGGATGTGTTATGGTGTCAGGTACATGTACATGATGAGAGCAGGCAATTCTGCAAGGTAGATATGGAATGCCACTGTGATGAAGCAAATGACAGTTGGTGATCTTCTTGGTTGGCTATATTGATCCTAACTGCTCTTGGATGGTCCTGCCAGCTATATGGATACCAAAAAGTCAAGCAGTGTGACTTTTCCCCCTATGGGCTGAAGTCTAACTTACCTCAGAAAGTCATTCTTTCTCATTTGTGTATGAGGTGATACTCAGGAAATGGAGGGATGTAGCTTCAAGCTAAGGAGGACAACTGCTGGCCAGAAAACACTTCGTGCTGGTGGCTCACCACACCCTGACTTGGATTCATGGCCTCAAGCAGTATGAGAGAATGGCTGTTTATTTTTAAATCATCCAGTTTGTAGTACTCTTTCAAGGCAGCCTTAGAAAAAAAGAATACAAATTCCTAGCCCAGTAGCCAGTTGATTCATGGCAATGTTTTAGCTCTGCTAAATTTAACCAATCTCAGTATGAGTGTTCAGAGCCCCAGAAGACAGAGCTGGGGACAGGACAGCATTTCACTTCCAAGCATTTATCCAGCATCTCCTCAGGACTGCATCTGCCACCACAGCCTGGCAGATTGCTGCTGCCCCGTGGCATACCCAGATAACAGAAGCAGATACACATCAAACTGCTGAGTGGATGAGGTGTCACTCCCTGGCTGTGTCAAGGAAGAAAGGATATACTTCTCAGGGACAACAAGAAGGAGAAACAAGGCATGGCTGAGGAGCATACAGTTGAGGAAGAACTCTGTGGAGGTGACATTTAGACCTACAGCATGTAGGGACAAACAAAGACGAGCCAAGGCAGGTGGGAGTGGTATCAGCAAGTATGTGGTTCAATTGTGTGCCTGCAGGGAGGGGGTTCCAGGTTCTTGTGTCGCCAGATAAAAGATTATACATTGACATAACTGTAACAGAAACAGACATTTCAGGGAGGAACAGGCTGGAGCAGAGAGTTTGTTGTTGTTGTTGTTGTTGTTGTTTTACTCTTTACTCTTTTGGGGGCCTGCCACCCAGCTCCCAAGTAAACACAAGGTTTACTCTTTCTTATGAATACCTGGCCTTAACTTGGCTTATTTCTAGCAAGCTTTTCTTAACTTAAATTATCCCATCTACCTCTTGCCTCTGGACTTTTAATTATCTCTATTTTCTATACCTTTCTTACTCCATGGCTGGCTGTAGCTGGGTGGTTGACCCCTGGTGTCCTCTTCCTTTTCTTGCTCCTTCTCTTCTCTGATTTCTACTCCCATTTATTCTCTCTGCCTGCCAGCCCTTATTTTTTCTCCTGCCTTGCTATTGGTCATTTAGCTCTTTATTATACCATCAGGTGTTTTAGACAGGCACAGAATTAAACAAATGCAACATAAGAGAATACAATACATCTTTGCATCATTAAACAAATGTTCCACAGAATAAACAAATGTAACACATCTTAAAATAATATTCCACAACACAGTCAGTAGCTCAAACAACCCCATTGAACAGTTGGGTTCTCATGTAATAGAACATGTCCCTTTTGGCTCATAGGTATAGTGTGGGCTTCTCCTCCGATGCTGTATCTGTGCATGATCTGTGCATGTCATTGTACAAACAACTGCATGCATTACAGGTCTCATTAGAATTTTAATTCTCTATCCAAAGGAGAGAGTTTTAGTAGTATCCAGGTCACCTTCAGAACTCAGGGTTTGAGCCTATAGACAGAACTAACTACCCTCAGAGGTAAGGGTCAGATCCAGCCACTCTCAGATGATGGGAACACCTGCATACAAAAAATACTGCAGGAGTACTGTTCTATTGGAACACATTGGGGATACGGGGAGCAGTCTGTTCCATCATCCCTCAGGCCCTGGACTTGGCACTTATGCTGTGGATATCACTATGTATAAATAAAACACTGACTGGCCAGTAGCCAGGCAGGAAGTATAGGCAGGACTAACAGAGAGGAGAACTGAGAAAACAAGAAGAGAGAAGGGGACACTGCGAGCAGCCACCAGGACAAGGAAGATGTAAGGTACCAGTAAGCCACAAGCCACGTGGTAAAGTATAGATTAATAAAAATGGGCTGAATATAAGAGTAAGAGCTAGACAATGGTAGGCCTGAGCTAATGGCCAAGCAGTTTAAATAATATAAGCGTCTGTATGTTTATTTTATAAGTGGGCTGGGCTGTCGGACCAACAGGGCTTGGCGAGGGCTGGAGAGAAGGTCTCCAACTACACACTTACCTCACAGCTGTGACTCTATTAATTCTCAAGAGTTAACTGCCCTTCCACACCAGGAACATGGTGAGAGGTGCATTTCTTTGAGAAACAAAACCCAATCACCATATACCTTCCCCCAAAGCAGGTCTTTTGCCGTGTGTCATTATGTGATCTGTATGTGGTGTGCTATATAGGAAGGGGGATTGGGGGAATGTATGTGGTATTTTTCTCTCTCTCTCTCTCTCTCTCTCTCTCTCTCTCTCTCTCTCTCTCTGTGTGTGTGTGTGTGTGTGTGTGTGTGTGTGTCTGGTGTGGAGGGCTGTGTGTTTATATGAGACATGTATGATTAGATGTATATGGTGTGTTCATATGTGGTTTGGAATATACAATGTGTAGGTGGTGCTGTGTATATGAGTGTGGTATGCCACATGTATGTATTGGAGTGCAATGAGGACTAGAACACATAGAGGCATTCAAAGAAGTGAACCACTTCTACCTTGCCCCTTCTGAAGTAGAAATCTGAAAGATTTCCCAGTTTTCCTGAAGGGTGTCTCCATACCTTTCAAAAGTCCTAGCACTCAACATTACTATCTCCACAGACCAGTATGTGGGTCTCATGAAAGACAGGAAGTGGGAGGACTGGGGACCAAAGAGCAGACCCTTGGTGCCAAGGTCATCACAAAGAACGTCTATGTCACACATCTCTGTGGGATAGAGAGTGGGGTCTAAGCCAGAGGGGAGGGTGGGTAGTCCAGTTTGGCAGACACCAAAGGACTCTGATTATACAGTTATTTCAGACCACACTCAGCAGCTCTCACAGATTTAGACATTTGGTACATGGCTGTCACGACTCAGGAGGTGTTGGTTAAGCAGTGTCAGCAGATCCTTTAGGTATTTACAAGATAACTAAAGACGTGGATGAACAAGACTTAGACAATTAAGAATGGTCATGTGGTAGGACTGGGGTCTCCCCCTCCTGTGCAGCACTGTTGCTGGAGCAGTAGTCCAGCCCCAGGAAACTGGCTGATCTCTGTATGACTGGATTCTTGCCAAGAGGAAGTAGGCAAAAGGGCCACATGCAATTTGAGATCTAGTTCTCAATCTATCTCCTTCTGGCTCCCCACTTCTCTGTAGGCCACTGGAATATCTTTGCCAACCTCAAAAGCCAGAGGTTACAGATGGTAGCTGCTAGGACTCCACACCCTCTAGCATGCTGGAATTCATAAAATGGAGGCCCTCACCCCATTCCCTCCTCCAGAGAGTTAGACTGACAGGAGTGATGTTTGCTGTGTGAGATGATACTGGAGTAAGTATTGGCTCATATGTGTGTGTGTGTGTGTGTGTGTGTGTGTGTGTGTGTGTGTGTGTGATGTGTAGGTAAGTACAGCTGTCCTCAGAGGCCACAAGACAGCACTGGATCCCCTGGAGCTGAAGTTACAGGTAGTTGTGAGTCATTTGACATGAGTGCTGGGAATTGAACACAGGTTAACTCCAAGAGCAGCAAGCTCTTTCAACCACAGAGCCATCTCTCTAGTCCACAGAGGCCAACATTTTGAACTTGAGGATGACTGACTAACAATGGAGGCATGAACATAGTGCTAGGTGTTAGTGCAGCTAAGGACTCATGGGTACTAATGCAGTAACCAGGAGCTAATGACTAACTGATACCTAAACTAAGCTATTTCCTGGAAACAATATTTACTGACAACTAACTTGATCACTAATGATGGGGACACTGGGTGATACTTATGCTCCCAGTGCTCAGCTCAGCCTGTTTGCGACCTTTACTATGGTGGGATGTTCTGCCCAGTGCTACTTGACAAATCCCTCTGGCCTTTTCTAGTGGAAAGGACTTGCCTTTATCTTTAAGGAGTGGCATCACCCACTGTAGCCTGCCTCTTTCCAGTGCAGTGCCACCAACACTTCTTACCCCAACACACCCTTCTCAATATGCCTGTGAAAGGGGATCCCTCTCTTAGGAACCAGTCTCCTGATTCTGGGGCAGGCCATGCTTTAGGAATCCCAGATACACTCTTCAGTGTCTGTGGAAAGGATGTCCTAGAGAAATTTCTAGAAGCACTGCTAGCAAACCCCATCCAACTTTTCCAATTCCCCCTTTCACAGACTTTTCTCAGTAGCATATGCAGCCAAGCCAGGGTGACTTCCTGATGTCTGAGTCCTAGCAACAGTGCCCAGGGGAAACTCACTCAGTCTGGCAGGGGTAATGACTCCTCAGACTGTGAGTCTGTGTTCAGCTAGGTTGTTTATCCACAGTGACCAACTTTCTCAGTCACAGGTTGAGAAATGTATACTCGACAAGCCCTGGGGTAGCATGGGGACATGACAGAATCTAGACATCAGGCATACCTTGAGAAATCCAGGTGCAGGGCTGGCTCTAATAAAGCACTGGAACAGAGCTGGAACACGGCTCTGCCCTCTTCTCTGTATGGTCTTGAGCAAGGCCCCTTATGTGATTACTGCTGCTGCTGTTGGCAGAGTTCACAGCCCACAGCACCTTGACACTAAGTGCTTGTTGGCTAAGTTGTGCTCTTCCAGAGGTTGAACAAAAACTGGAATTCAGGTTTAGGGTGTGAGGGTTAGGGAGGTGAGTCATAGGTGTTGAGTTCCAGCAGGGCTGGCCTCATCCCTGAGGGGTGATCATTGTTCCTGTACCTACCTTTCTTCTCCAAGGGTCTAGACGAGGGTGAGGGTCAACTCTGGGAGGTCACTGGCCTCAGATGTAGATCTGAGGCCTTTGTCTCAGGCCTGTGCTGCCCTCAGCTGTCCTGTGAGGGTCATGCCCACCCACTATACTCCAGGGCAATCCCCCTTGGTCACTGCTGGTCATCTCAGATTCCATTTTTCAAACTCATCAACCTGGATACGAGCCTGCAGCTGCCCACAAAGCAAGCAGCTCTTTTCTGTTTGCTTTCTCACTGGCCTCCCTCCACCTTCTCATGAGCTTCAGGGTGTGACTGATTTCCACTCAGAAGCACTTCCACTCATGCTCCTGAAGCAGCACCAAGCTTCTGCAAAAGGTGCTGTAACTGGGATATTTGTGGAGTGGAGTTCAAGATAACTCACCATACTATTGTCTCAAGCTATGGGAATAGGTCTTGGCACAGGCTTTCTCTGATCTCATCTACAGTCTTGATTGCTAGCAGATGGTCAGAAGGGCCTTGCTCACTAGGGAAACAGGAGCACCTTCTACAAGATCCTAAGTTTAGCCTGGGAGAAAACTCCTTCAGACCTAGTACCTAGGCCAATGCTGACTTCAAGTTCTGCTGTGACTCTTTGGATTCAGTTCCACACAAAGGAAGAAACATTCCCTAACTGTACCCATATTCCCAGAGAGCTGGATACCCTGACTCAGAAGAAAAAGTACTGCAAGGGGCCAGGCTCCTGATTCATGTGTATCTTTACAACATCATACTGTTGTTTTTCTTCACTTAGTATCCTAGAAGGATTCAGACATACCATCTTCCTGCCTAAGCTCCCCAGTGCTGGGATTATAGGTATACACCACCACACGGGGCTGACATTACACATACTGATATCTTTCTATTTTTGAAATACTTGATGACCAAAAAAATAAGGAAGTACAAAATCATAAACAGAAGAAAAGGCCTTATCAAATGATTTGAGGGGCTGGAGAGATAGCTCAGTATTTAAAAGAACTTGCTGCTCTTAGAGTGGACTCAGGTTCAGTTCCCAGCAGGGTGGCTCACAATCTCCTCTAACTCTAGTTCCAGGGGATCCAACCTCCTCCTCTGGATTCTACAGCTACCTGCAGGCATATGGCATACAAACAGACAAGCTGGCACACACACATACACATAAATACAAATTTAAAATTATGGTGATGCATGTCTAGAATCCCAGTACTCAGGAGGATGAGGCAGGAAGGAAGATCTGTCAGTTCCAGAACAGCTTGAGCTGTAGAGTGAGCCTGACTGAAAACAAATGGTTAGGATCACATTGTCTAGGGTATCTTGCTTTTAGTTATGAGACAATTTCCATGTTACAATTTAAAAAGCTGTCTTTAGTTGGCTGCCTTCTCTTCCACTGACTAGATGCTTGTATTTGTAAAGACCTGTTCTCTGCTGGGTGAGGACTACATGGGCAGTGTACCACCTCAATTAGTGTTTTAGTCTTGGGAGTCAATTTCATTTTCTTTGGCAGATGTGTACTCCGGCAGGATCCATGTAGGGCAAAATTCTTCTTGCTCACAAATTCTCTTCATCCACTTCTCCAAAAGGAATAACCCTCATCCACTTGGAGCCTTAATCTCCCAGGAGTTAGCAACCTTTATCCTAGCCCTACAGGACCAAGCCCAGGCTCCTGGCCTCTCACCAACCAACCATCTGCCCCAGTGGAGCAGATACAACTGCTGTAATTTCCCGGACTTCTGAGAAGGCTGGCACTTCATCATGCCACACATCAATCAAGACAGGCATTTAGGTGAAGGCCCAGTGACACAGTAGGACAGCATTAAGAGAAGCCAGATGTGAGTTTACACCCTGCCACTTCCACATACTAGCTTTGAAAACTAGGCAAATTACTGAGCCTCTGAGCCTGTTGTGGTTTTTGTTTGTTTGTTTGTTTGTTTGTTTGTTTGTTTTTGCTTTGTTTTGTTTCATATTCATGAAGAATAATTCCTACCCTCCAGGGTTTTGTGGAAATTGAGATAATGAGTTTCTGACTCAGATCACACCCCACCCCATGCACTCACACACATGGAGCAATTTTCTGTCCAATTGTTCCATCATATCTACTGTCTCCTAGGAAGTACCAATGAGCTCATGTTTCCAAGTTGTATCTTCTTGGAGAGAATGTTCTCCAACGCCGAGTGTGTCAGCCCAGCAGCCTACAGACTTTACTAGTCGACTGCGTTGCCCAACAAAGGACTTCTTACCCTTAGTTCATCAAGGCCACTGATCTCATTCCTGGAGAACACAAAACAGCCACAAGCCCTTACCTTAACTTCACATGCTCCTGTGTGTCATGGGACCATCACCTGTATCAGCTTGGGGATCCTCTTAAAACACTTCTCCAGAATCTGCCTTCCCTTCTGGTCCCAATCTCTCCCAACACTACTTCCTCATGGTACTGGGCCAAACTCATACCAGGTTGTTAAGATGAAAATGAAGGAGAAAGGACTGGGCAGAAATCATTCATTAATTCATTAACATTCATTAATCCAGTGTTTGCAAACCTTGATGTCTATTAGGATCACTGGTAGTTTTTCTTTGGGACAGGGTCTAATGTAGCCAAAAATAGCTTTAAACCCATGATCCTCATGTCTCTCACATGCTGGGATTACAAGTGTGCTACCACATAGTTTCTTTGACAGAGTTGCTTTGTCTTTTTGTGTTGGGGATGAGACATAGGACATTGCCATGTTAGGCTCACACTCTGCCACTGAACTATACCCTCAGCAGCCTCACTTATAAACATTTTAAAATCTTTTATGATGGCTATAATTAAACTATAATTTCTAGGTGTGGAGACCAGGCACAGTATCAAGCTCAAGACCCTGTGCATGAGCCTTTATTGCTCATGGGCCAGGATGAGCACTGTCTGTATAGAGTGTGCGTTCAAGGTGACAGACCATAGGTATTCCAGGGAAGTGTCACAGAGCCAGAGCCTGTGATGGTGGAGGACACTGGTCTGCTCCCAATTAACCCTTAGAACTGGAATATGGGGCTGTTCCAAGATCATAGATATGTCTCAAAGTAATACATGTTTATAACACTAAAAGGCATCTGAATGGTAGGAAATAATGACAGCCACCTCTGGGTGACATCAGATTACAGATATAGAGCTTCAGCATTCTAAGATGGCTAGTTTCTTCTTTCCTCCCCACAACTAAGTATTAAGCCCTTGCTTAGATCATGTCTGTAAGAGCACTTTACTAATGACTCTCATAAAATCAGCTTTGTCTAATTTACTGGTGAGCTGGCTCCACTCCTGGCTGTCTCCTAAACAGCTAAATTATAGCAGCTTGGACACAGTAGGTTAACACCCAGGAAGCAACAACTCTACTCCTCTCTGATGAACTTTGCTTTTGCTAGAGACACTCTTGGGGCCAAACTGATGACAAGTGATATCACTATCTAAGGCCCAAGTGAGCCATCTGGGGTTCAAACCCCTGCTGGTCTGTGATGGGGCTCTGGTGGGGCTTAGAACAGTTTCACTCACCACAGAGCACACTCTACACACTGAAACAATGGTAATGACTAGTCCTTGTGTTCAGGTTCAGAAGTGGAGTCCTATCCCAGAATATGCACATCAATCTCAGAACAGGCCATCAAGCTGGAGTGGAGGAGACCTGTGTGACACAGGTGACATGTGCTGGAGACATATGCAGAACAATCTGTAGAGGTGCCAGAGTCCATGTCCAGTTCTACAAGTGAGACACTGAGCATATATTGAAGGGTTTTATCTATCCTGTAGGTCAAAAGCCCAGTCAGCACCATCTGTACACCTGACCTTTGTGAGGCTCTTGAGCCTAAATGGCTCCTCTAGTCTACATGACGCCCTGAGAGGTACCTGACAGCACCTGAGGTGGGTACAAAAGCTCCTGGCTACCTGCTAGCCTTGCTTTTCTCCTTGCCCCCACCCAGTGGCATCTCTGGTAGCTTCATACCCTGAGTGGCAGTGAAGGGTCATGGGACAATGAAATGAATTTTCTCCCCTTGTTCCTCTTTGTCCACATCCATTCTCATCCAAGTTCAGGCCTCAGCACACGGGTCCCTGCTGACTCCAGTCTGTCCTGGCACAGAAGCCAATGCCCCTGATGTTTGTCTTTTCTCTTTTCTTAAGCTAACATTCCTTGATCTGGGCAGAAAAGGAGGGTCCTTGAAGCCTTGGTCACTCCTGCACCAGGAAATTGATGAGGGCAGTCCTAGGGGAGAGGAATGCCTTCTTGATGCTTCTCCCCTGCAGTAGCCTGATGCCCAGCTCACTCTTGAGAACAAGTTCACGGACTTTGTCTTGGTCCAGAGCAACTTGCTGTGGCACAGAGATCTTGCCATAGGCTTTGTTGTTGATCTGAGAGGGAAAAGAGCAGAGAGTGAGGAGAGTCCACAGGGAGGCAGGCTGTGAGGGTGCTCCAACTCCTGGGCTAAGTACTCTTTCTAAACATGGGCTTCCTGTGGTCTAGGTCTGGTGCAAACACACTGGGGCCAGGCTTCTGGCCAGGCTTCAGAGGATACGCTGCTTCTCATCTCCAGGGTGGATGTAATGCTGGCACTTAACACAATACATGTTCCTTTTGTTTATTCTTTTCCTTCTTTTATGCTTTTCTACCTCTCTGGGCTTTAAGCTCCATGAGGATAGGGACCCTGTTGTCCCAATGAATTTTTTGTTTTTGTCGAGACAAAGTCTTATCATAAATCCCTGGATAATAGCAAACTTACAGTGGTCCTCCTGCCTCAGATTCTCAAGTGCTGAGATCAGAGTAAACTACTGTGCCTGGCTTTTGTTTGATTTTGCATCCCTACAACCTAGCCCATGCCTGGCCTAGAGTCAGGACAGACCTGGATGAGGTAAGTCACTTCTTTGAGCGTGTGTTCTTAACTAAGAATGGTGTAGCCTCTGATAAGCAAGTAAAATCACATTTGGATGTAAATGACCTAGTTCCACTCCATCTGCCATCCAGAGGATCAGGTAAAAAGCCTATTCTGGTCTCTTCACCTTTTGCCACTTAAGCCATTAACAGACGTCCCTAGAAAAGTGTCTCATATTAAACAAATGGAATCTGCATAGAGGAGAACCTACAAGGGTCTAGTTTTTGCATAAAAGGGTTAAGGGAAAAACAAAACAAAATGAACTACTCTTGCAGGGCCTGGTGGCACAAGCCTGTAATTCTGGATACCTTGGAGGCTGAGGCAACAGGGCCAAAGTTCAAGGCCAGCCTGAGTTACAGATCAAGCTCAAGGTCAGTTTGGGCAATTTTCTGAGACCCTGTCTTAAAGTAAAAGGTAAGAAGAGAGCTGGGATGCAGCTTAACAAGACACCATTTGCCTAGAATGCCTCGGGCTCTAGGTTCAACCTCAGAACCTAAAACAAAAACAAAAACCAAAACCTTGAACCTTGAACTTCCGCTCCTACATTACTCTTATCTATTGAAAACGACCCAGTTTACCCCCCAAAAAATTAGTAAATAAAAGGGGAAAAAGTTTTATGTAACTTTACTGAAATATGTTTGCCAGAGGCATCTTTTTTTTTTTTTTTAACTTTATTTTAAGTAAGTGGGTGGTTTGCCTGCATATATATCTCTGCACTACATGCATGCCTGGAACCAGTGGAGGCTAGAAGACAGCAGCAGAGCCCCTGGAACTGTAGTTACAGATGGTTGTGAGCTACCACGTGTGTGCTAGAAATCAAACTCAGGTCCTCTGGAAGCTCCCGAGCCATTTCTCCAGCCCAACGGAAGTATTCTTTACTGACAGATGTTTGTTACCTTCCATGTATGCCCCCCACCCCAACCCACCCCTTTAACCCTACCCAGGTGCTCCTAACTGCAGCTGGAAGACACTGGCACCAGTAAGGCTGATGGGGCTGGTATTTCCCCTTTCTGGTCCTTCCAGGCCCTGAGGGTGGAAGCTTACATGCTTCTGGGATCTAGTGAAGGAACAGGGAAGGGAACACAGACCTCTGTGCTGTGGGCTTGGTCAAATGGAAGGGCTGGCTTGGGGGCTGGGTTGATAGATCACTGGTAGGAGAGGGATAGTCTGTAGACCACAGTCTAGCTCTATGGCTGTGGGTGGCACTCACCAGAATGGCCATCTGCACCATATCCGGCGGCTGAAGGAACTGTGAGTCCACAGTGGGCCAGGCCTGAAGCATCACACCAGTATCCCAGGCATAATGGTCACAGAGCTTGCTTGGTACTAGCGCCAGGCCTGCAACACAAAGGCACAGAAGATCAGGCCACTCTGAACACACAGGGGGTTCATGAACAGGGTGCCCTGGCTTAGAGCCTTTTGAGGAAACTAGTGATGCCATAACATGAGTTTTCCATAAGGTTGTGGACTGGCCACTCTAAGTAGTGATAATACTTTCTGTTTTGTTGGCTTCTGTCTTGGGTTCTTGTGCCAGTATTAGAGATTTCTTATAAATTTTAAAACCTTCTCCTATTAGACACTCTTATGACTACACGGCTGATCAGTGGGGTAGAAGTGAAGATTGCTTAGGGCCTGAGGATCAAGTGGTGTGCTGGTGCATAAGGAGGAGCTGACCTTTTCCCACAGCTGGCCTATGACCCATGTTTCAGGCAGACTTTCTATAAAAAGCAGGCAGAGATATGCAGATGGATGGACATGGTGCTCTGAAATTAGTGGAAAAGCAAGGCTGCCAGTGTTCTGGGGTTACCCCTTTCCTTGGGAAGGAATGCCTTCCTGAGATCTGGCCCCAAGTACAGGCTGTCCTCACAGCTTTTCCTGCCATGAGTATCTTGGCCTTTGGTCTCAAAATCTTGTCCCCAGTCCTTTTTCACATAAGTGCACTGGACAGAGGGATGTTCTCAGCCCTCCTGGGAACTCTCTCATCCTCATATTCTAGCCTCATAGGCTCCCTCTCAGGACTGGACCCTTGGCTGAGGGTAGGCCACATGAAGGTGGTAAGGTATAAACCCTCTCCAGTCTTCCTCCAGAGACAGGGCTAGGAATGGAACCCACAGCCTCAAGCATGCTAAGTGTATGCTCCACTGCTGATTTGTACCTCAAGATCCCTCCTTTCTTTCTTTTTTTAAAAATAGTTGCTGGGTAGTGGTGGCATACACCTTTAATCCCAGCACTTGGGAGGCAGAGCCAGGTGGATCTCTGTGAGTTCGAGACCAGCCTGGGCTACCAAGTGAGTTCCAGGAAAGGTGCAAAGCTACACAGAGAAACCCTGTCTCGGGGAAAAAAAAAGTTTATTTCTATTTTATATGCATTGGTGGTTTTGCCTTCAAATATGTTTGTGAGGGTTTCTGAGCCTCTGGAACTGGAGTCACAGACAGTTATGAACTTTCACGTGGTTTCTGGAAATTGAACCCAGGTCCTCTGGAAGAGCAGTCGGTGCTCTTAACCACTGAACCATCTCTCCAGCCTGTCTCCTCTTTTAAAACACTGTTTTATAGGTTTTCCACAAGAAGCAGTCATTGCTTGTGTACATACATATGTATGTACAAATTACAGTTGTGCTGGTGATGAACACCAGGCCTAAGCAAGTACTCTGCCACCCAGCAACACTCGTAGCCTTTCATAATTTGAAAATGTATTTAAGTATAGAGTTTTTCCATACTGTGAAATCAGTTCAAGAATTTTCTTCTGGTTTCTTTGAAAGGTTTCATCCCTCCAGCCATTTAACTTTCAAATTTAGTAGTAATCTATTTTGTTTATAATATAAAGAAACTACCTTCAAAATCACAAAGTAAACTTTCCAAACCCAGGTTGTTTGCATAAAGTATTCTTCCCTATTGATTTGTAGGTTTTCCTTCAAAATATTATTATACTGGGATTGGTTTGGTACCATTAGCTTCAGATATTCAAAGTTTATATATGCAAGGAGGTAGAAATCCAGGGTCAGAATATGAATCAACACATACTGCTTCCTTTACTAAAAAGCCATGGATGCAGCTCAGTGAGGAAATGAAGAAATGTTTGTTAGCATGAACACTGTTCTGAGTCTGACACCAGCATTGCAAATACATGTGTGCATGCATGTGCACACACACACAGAATCAGCCTTATTCTTCTTTATGCCCACCCCAAGCTCCCCTTCTTCTCACCAACTGCAACTAAGTCTTTAAGTAAGCCTGAGTTGTGGCTAAGCCACTGAGTAGTGCTGATGCATTCTATTCTACTGGCATCTGCCATGCTTGATTCTCTGGTATATTCATTCATTGCAGCTTTTAAGTTTTCCTATCTGACACTCTGGTGACCCTGTATTGTCAGTTACTAGCAGAGAAGTGAAGGCTCCCTACAGCCCAAGTACAGGACATGACCTCCCCCTGGTGCCCAGCTGGTCCTGGTCTGAGCTGTTGTACTTCTCAATGGTCTTAATGGCCTTTTGGCAAATGTAGAAAATATTCCAACTTCTTCCTTCTCTAAAAGTGAGACGGAGGTCACAGAAAACAGATAATCATGTCTTTATTTGCTGAGCTGGTGGTGGCTTGTCCTGTGACCTAGATGTAGTGGGAAGGTTTCCAAAACCTCTGTATGAAAGTCATACAGGATGCCTAGGAGAAGAAAGGGACTTGGATGAAAATGTTCTGGACAGAAGCTGTCATACATTCCACTGAAAAAAAAAAACAAGGAAGCCCAGACTTCCTGGTGTAATCAGGATACTTATTTATAGGTACAGTGCCTCACCAGGCTTTCCCTGGATGATGTGGCTTGGCTGCGGGGGTGGGGTGGTGAGGGTGGTGGTGTGGAGCTCAAAACCCTGCATATGAGCAGGTTTTTGCCACTTGGCTCTTTTAAGTGAAAATACCCAATATGTGCATAGCAAGTACAACACAGACAAGGTGACAGATCAACGGGGTAAGTCTGAATGCAGGAGGAAAGTACCAGAGCTCTGGTATGCAGGGCTATCATGCAGGGCCAGCTGCACCCCTTCCATCCCCACCTTTGGAGAGCTGACCTTCTTGCAGAAAACAAAACTAAACCTCTCCATCTCTTCCAGAGCACAGGCTGCCAGGCTGCTTTGGTGGCCCACAGTGATTGCTGGGAAGTTAATGTGGTAGTCATGGTTTCTGTGGAAGGCAGACCTCTCCTTGTGGCATTATTGGGCCTGTCTCTGCCCTCATCTCCCCATCCTTGTCTGTGCTAGCTAATTCCACTGAGTATGCCAGGAGGGCCTGGGTCTGTGCTGACCGCAGCCCTGGCAATTTAAAGAAAATGCACAGGAAGCAAGGCCACTTCATGTTGACCTTTCCCAGAGAAATGAATTCGCTCACATGCTTTGAAAAGAACAACATCCACATTGCATCAGAGGCTGGGTGTGGCTCAGTGATAGAGCATGCACTTAGCATGCACAAAGCTGGACTCAATTTCTAACAGCAGAAACTAACAACAGCAACAACAACAACAACAAAAAAAAAAAAAATACAAAAAACGAAGACTGTCAGAAGGCCTGGTGGGATGAAGACTTGGTGTCTGGATGAACATTTGTGGAACTGGCTTGGATACCAAAACAGATAAAATCTGAACTTAACTCATTAGTTCACAGTGAAGACAGGTCAGGGATGAGCGGGTAAAAGCACTTGTCAAGCAAGTTTGTTGATCTGAGTTTGGATGCCCAGAACCAATGTAAAAGTTGGACACAGGAGCCTAAGCATCTGTAGTCCAAGAGTGCTGCTATGGCGAGACAGAAAGTGGAGACAGGAGCATCTCTAGTGGCTCTTGGGCCAGGTAACATGACTTACACAGTGATTAATACCCCATCTCAAAACAAGGTAGAAAGATGAGGATTGACACCCAAGGTTGTCCTCTAACCTCCACACACATTCACAGCATATACATGCCCACACCTACAACAAAGCGCACATGCACGCATACACACACACACACACACACACACACACACACACACACACACACTGACAGCAGCTGAACCCTCAAGAGATGAACAACACTCTGATCAAGACATCTGCTGAGCTACAAATAGGCTTGGGCAAATGCTAGTCCATAGTAACTAGTTAGACAAGGACCCTTTTACATACCTGCCCAGAGTTCTGAGGTTATGTGAGGAGCCATGGGGGCAGCCATCACCAGCAGGGCACACAGAGCATCCTCAAACTCGGGGCTGTGGAGAACCACTCTCTGAGAGGCTTGCTAAGGGAAAGGAAGGAACATTTAAGACAGAGGTACAAAATAAGAAGGAGTAAGGCAGGCCATGAATGAAATGGAATACAGTGGCTCAGCAGGTGGGAGAAATATTCTTCATTACCTCCTTCCTTAGGCCAAAGGATCCCTTACAGAACCACATACTCAGTGCTCACAACTGCCCTTCAAGGGCAGGATTTGTACCTCATCTGACAGAGGAAGAGGCCAAGCCTCATCGAGGGGGGAAAATCTGCTCTGGGAACAAAGTCAAAACTTGTAAGCACTCTGCAAGGTTTCCTGTGTGTTGGGGCCCAGGGAAAAATGCAGAGAACTGTCTCCTAAGATTTTCCACTGTGGAATACCAGGGTGTGGCTCCTCTCTATCCACCAATTATTGACAAATTCTTCCCTTGTCAAGAAAAACTGGAGTCACATGTAGCAAAAAGATGAGTGGCACTGAAATTGGTGGCTCTTTTTGTCAATGGGAGTAACAACTTTGCTCTATCTAGGTTAAGCAAATACAAACATTAACAATGCCACAATGCCAAGGAAACAGCCTGATACATTCAGGCAGTAGTGGATGAAGGTTAGAACAGAGAGAGGCCTAAGCCTGGCCCTGGCTTTGCAACTACTCATTCAGACATGGCATCTAACCTCCTGGGCCTCCATGCCCTCTTACAAAAGACTGGAAATAAAAAGGCTTTAAGCTGGGGGCAGAAGCAGGAAGACCATCTCAAACGCCAGCCTTGGCTACATAGTAAGACCCTGTCTCAGAAAAAGTAAATGGCTTTGCTCAGATAACCTTTAAAACCCTGGGGTTGGAGAGATGGCTGAGAGATTAAGAGCATAGGCTGTTCTTCCAGAGGTCCTGAGTTCAAGTCCTAGCAACCACATGGTAGCTTTCAACCATCTATAATGAGATCTGATGCCCTCTTCTGGTGTGCAGGCATGCATGCCGACAGAACACTGTATACATAATAAATAAATAAATCTTTAAAAAACAAAAAACCTTAAGTAGTATGATAGAATTGTGTCCATGAAAGAAATGTTCCCAACGTTTTCACCCTCCCTCCTCAGCTACTTACCAAGAGGGCACTGCTGAGTCCCATCAGCTGAGAAACTGCAGAATTCAGAGCAAAGTCCTCTGTGAAATGGGTGGTTACCTGTTGGTAAAAAAAAATTGATTTTTTTTTTTACTCACTTTCTTCAGAAATTCTTTTTAGCTTTCCAGAAGAAAAGTGAATAATTTAAAAAAAGCTAACCAAATATAACAAAAGATACTTATAAATATATTTACTATCTTGAATAATGACTAGATTTCATGAGCTCAAAGGCTTTTAAATTCAAAGTCAATGCTGTTTCTACTGCTTATGACTGACTGTCTTTCTTTCCACATTTGAGACAATGTTGCTTCCTACAATTAAGAAGACAGCGCAGGCTGCTTGAACAGGAGACAGGAGCTGCTGACCAGCAGCATAAAGACAACAGTGGATAAATACATGAGAGGCAGGTGATGCAGATCAGGGTAAATCACTCATCTAGCAAGAGTGAGGCCTGCAGTTGGATTCCCCACCACTGGGAAAAGAAAAGAAGAGAAGAGAAGAGAAGAGAAGAGAAGAGAAGAGAAGAGAAGAGAAGAGAAGAGAAGAGAAGAGAAGAGAAAAGGACACACCTTTAAGATGTCAAGAGTTTATAGCTGTTGAAACAATTCATCAATTAGCTGACCTATGCTCCAGAAAGAAAATGCATGGTATGAGAGCAACTACTTAGCAGCACTCAGATCCTTAGATTACCTTGGTGACTCCTTCTACACAGAGAACAGAAATAAAGTGGAAGAAATGCCATTAGATGAGTGTGCTAGAACCAGAGCCCCTCATTCAGGTCATGAAAACAAACAAAAATCCTGCCATGTCATTAATGTCATCTGAGCTACAGTTCAGGCAAGAAGTGGCCTTGGACGACTTCACAGGCTTGAATCAGCACCTTTCCCTTTTTAGTTCAGGGAATGGAACCCAGGCCCTGGCACAGCCTACCACCAACCTACACCTACCCCTAAATTAGCAAGTGAAAAAAAATTAGCCTAAGAAGAATTAGGGTTATCAGATATTCATTAAAAATAACCTTGGCCAGCCGGTGGTGGCACATGCCTTTAATCTCAGCACTCAAGAGGCAGAGCCAGGCTGTGAGTTCAGGGCCAGCCTGGTCCATAGAGCAAGATCCAGGACAGGCACCACAAAATATAAAGAGAAACCTTTGTCTGCTGTGGATATCGCTCTGTGTAAATAAAGTTCTGATTGGCCAGTGGCCAGGCAGCAAGTATAGCCGGGACAAGAGAGTAGAGAATTCTGGGAAGTAGAAGACTGGAGAGAGACACCGCCAGCCGCTGCCATGGAAAGCAACATGTAAAGACACTGGTAAGCCACAAGCCATGTGGCAAAGTATAGACTAACAGAAATGGGTTAATTTAAGATAGAAAAGGTAGATAACAAGCAGACTGCCATGGCCATACAGTTTGTAAACAATGTAAGTTTCTGTGTGCTTTCTTGGTTGGGTCTGAGCGACTATGGGACTGGCGGGTAAGAGAGATTTTTCCTGACTGGGCCAGGCAGGAAAACTCTAACTACATTTGTCTCAAAAAACAAACAAACAAAAATCTCATATTTGGGGAAATTAACCTAAGACAAGTGCTTTGGACACTGTGTACCGAAGTAACCAAGTGGAAGAACTCCTGATAAGTACAAGGTGCTGTGGATATTGCTCTGTGTAAATAAAGTTCTGATTGGCCAGTGGCCAGGCAGGAAGTATAGGCAGGACAAGAGAGGAGAGAATTGTGGGAAGTAGGAGACTGGGGAGAGACACCGCCAGCCGCCACCATGAGAAGCAACATGTAAAGACACTGGTAAGCCACAGGCCATGTGGCAAAGTATAGACTAACAGAAATGGGTTAATTTAAGATAAAAGAAGTAGATAACAAAAAGCCTGCCATGGCCATACAGTTTGTAAACAATGTAAGTTTCTGTGTGCTTTCTTGGTTGGGTCTGAGCGACTGTGGGACTGGCGGGTAAGAGAGATTTGTCCTGACTGGGCCAGACAGAAAAACTCCAACTACAATTGGCGCCCAACGTGGGGCAAGAATTTCCACCTAAAACCTAAGAAAAAAGATTCTAAGACGGAGCTAAAAACAGCTTCCTAATTGTCTCTCTCAAGTTAGCAGCAGCCTGCCGGTTTGAGCTACTATGGCGGGTTCCTGGCGTGTGCGTCTGACCTGCAGTGTGGCGGGAATGAGGAATCTACAAGCAACACTTTACTCTGCTGCGTGGTAGATTTAGCCTTTGCTAGTTTAAAAAAAAAAAAAAATTCTGGGCTATGTACTGCTTTGACAGAACTGCTTCTGATAGTTGATGGTACACATGGCTCCAGACCCAGAGCTGGCAGTAAACTGTACCACCGCCATTTTGGGAAGCTGAGGTGGGCGGAGTCAGCAGCCACAGCGGCGTTTCAGTCTTACAAAGATGGATATTACCCAGAGAATCTGGTTTATGTTGTCTTTGGGATTTTTAACTACAAAAAAAGATTTGATTGTAAAAGCTGTTGAGTTAAACAAATATGTGAATTTTAAAGGTACCTTGACTTCAAAATTTGGATATAAGGATATGTTGCTTTGGAAAAGAGTCTCTGCTTTTGTTTCCACAGAAAGCCAGAGGCTGTGGATTTGTTCCAGATTAAGATATATCAGGTTTGATCAGCCAAGACCACCTGAAAGGTCTCTGATGACACCATGGCCCAGATGATCCAACATCCAGAATGGTTTCAAGGCAACTGGCTCAGAGGTTCACCCTAATGGACTACTCTATAACCCTAAAATTTTCTTTGTGTCCCTATAAGATACAGCGCCCCCCTTCCAGCAGGAAGTAGTAAGAGAAACTATGCCCACATTCCCAAAATTATCAAGCTGGCTTTGGAGATGTAATTGGCTCACTCCTTCTCTAAACCCAGACATATTGCTAAAAGAAATGGTTAAGAGATTCTTATGTCCCAAATCAGAAGAGCCCTCTGGTGTGGGACAGAGAAAAACCAATATTTTTCTTTAAAGCAGGCTGATTATAAATGAGATCTCTTTCTAAAGAAGAAAGGGGGATATGATATAGATATAATAGGATGAAAGGGTAGACTAAGGAACTTACTTTTAAAGAGCAACAACTTGTTTAAAATGTCTTACACTGGTATAGATTTTAGTCTATTGATACAAACTTAGTTAATTTTGTTATACTATGTATATATTTCTACTCTTGTTTAAGGTATTATGTTTGTATAGCTCATTTAAAATTGTAATGGATAATTAAAAATAGATTAATAATTAATCATCTAGGATAATCATACTTGTAGCCATGTTAGTTAAGTCTTCTAGGTATACAAAGAGATATTTCAGATAGATAGGTAATCTTCAAATACTTCAAAGACCTTCAGAATATGGCATTTAAAATGTTTTTAAAATTTAGACTTTCTGGACAGTGAGACACAATTGCTCCTGACAGCACCAATTTGATCCCGAGAGAATGTTGGGCTTCTAAGACATTTCCATTCGGAAGTTTGTCTTCTTAGCACAAAATGGCCTACTGGGCAAAGAACTGCCCTTGCCTCAACTGCTGACAGTACAAATGCTGTCCTTTCTGGACAAGCGGGACACAATGAAAGCGACCACCATACTTTGCCAAGACAGGGTAAGATGGTCTTTCAGAATTCCTGCTTCTGAAAATGGTCTGTCAGATACTCTAGGCCTGTAGCCAATTTGAATGCACCAACGATACTGAGAAATATTAGGTGACTGTCCAGGCTGCCAGCTGTCTCTGTCTACTCTTGCAAGACTCCCGAAAAATGCTTGCATCCTTCTCCCGGTTCTCAGGTAATATTATATCCTTCTGAGGTCTTTGATATGGTTGAAGACTAGATGGTTATAATTTCCTCAGTTATGATAAAAAATAAGTTAGATATAAAACCTTAGACTCACAAATATAAGATAGATAGGATATCTTCTTTAATATTGTAACTGTAATTCTTGCTTGATAATTGTTTTGTTATATGTAATTTTACTATGTAAAAGTTAAAACCTTCCTTTAAAAAAAAAAGAAAAGGGGAAGTGCTGTGGATATTGCTCTGTGTAAATAAAGTTCTGATTGGCCAGTGGCCAGGCAGGAAGTATAGGCAGGACAAGAGAGGAGAGAATTGTGGGAAGTAGGAGACTGGGGAGAGACACCGCCAGCCGCCACCATGAGAAGCAACATGTAAAGACACTGGTAAGCCACAGGCCATGTGGCAAAGTATAGACTAACAGAAATGGGTTAATTTAAGATAAAAGAAGTAGATAACAAAAAGCCTGCCACGGCCATACAGTTTGTAAACAATGTAAGTTTCTGTGTGCTTTCTTGGTTGGGTCTGAGCGACTGTGGGACTGGCGGGTAAGAGAGATTTGTCCTGACTGGGCCAGACAGAAAAACTCCAACTACAACAAGGGAGCTGGGATCCCAATCTGTGCTCAGTTCCTCATTAGCTTTAGGCTTTTAAGCCAGACATCTGACCTGTCTGGGTCTTAAACTCATGTATAAAATGAAAAAGTTTCTTTCAGTTCTGCACCCCTGTTAATACAATGTGCAATGTTTCATCAGAGATTGGTTCCTCCAGTAGGTCAAGTCCAGAGACACAAGAAATAGGTGGCTTCCTGAGGTCTAGGTGGAAGAAGGTGATGAGGGATTTTTTGAGAGCATCTCTTTCCATTAGGAAGTCTCAGTAAACAGCCAAAACAATGACAGAAATTAATCAAGGCAACAGGGCACCTCCCAAAGAAAGAAGGTCCACTGTGGCCCTCAGGACATGAAGGCTGCATAGACCATTGGGCAAAGGCTCCCTTGGAGTGAGAGACACAACTGCCCCCAGACTGTGGCTTCTGACCTGAGTTATGACTGAGTTTTTGTATTCCCAGAGGCTTCGGGCTTTGGTTTTCTCCTTGTTGTTCAATAGCTGAGGTTGGGGGACTGACCCAGAAGTCCTTGCCTCAATGAATCGTGTTGTCAGGGACCACAGCCGCTGTTGCCATCTCAGCACTCCAGGAAGTGCATCGGCTGCAATTTGTGGCAATCAAAAAGAGTTAGAAAGAGCACAGATAAGGAGTGAGAAAAGCCCCATCTTTCCAGAGTCCTCCCTAACCCCTTTTGGTCAGCTGCTCAGCAGCTGCCACCTGCCCGGGATGAGCATCAGCATACTCACTACCTTCTGGGTCAGCAAGCTTACTCTGACAGACATGCCTTGGGGTCAACAAAGTGCTTAAGTCATACGCCAATACTAATGAAGCTGGGATCTCATGAGCACAGGTAACAGGGGCAATGGCTGCACAACATGCTTGGGAACAGCCTTATGGCACTGTGTGAGGTCAGCTAACAACCCTGCCAGATATGTGTGTTATGTATTCCAAACATGTTCACCAAGTCTAGTAGTTAGACAGTAGTTGTTCTGACCTGGGGAAGCAGAACAGCCCACTTGGTGATCCTGGGTCATACAGCTTACCAAATAAGTGTGAGTGCAGATGCCTGAACCCATGGCCACTGGGTTGGGTATTCTCAAGAGTAAGGACACAGCAGGGACAGCTGGAGGCTTGTGAGAAGCAGATATGGGGACTTGATCATGTAGAAAGGAGAAAGCTGAGCTAGTGCCTACACTGTTCTGCACGTCCTGCCTTTGTTACTTCAAGGCAGTTTGTTCGGACTGGTATCTGTCACCACTGTCCAGACCCACTGCCATAAGATGTAGTGAGAAAAGCAGCCAATCCTGAGATAAAACAGACTCCTTCCACAGGTGCTGGCTTTCACTTCCCACACCCACTTCCATGCAGATCTCCAGGGCAAAATGAAAGCTTTAGAAAGACAAATCTCTAGAAGTGAGGCTAGCAGGGAGTGGCTGATGGTTTGCATGTGATCCCAGGATCCAGGCATCATTTTGGTGAGGGAGGAGGACTCTGTTCTAGAAAAAAACTTTCAGGGGATGTGGAAAGAAGACTTGCCTCTTTGCAGCTCAGCAGGCCTAGGGTAACACAGGTGCTCAGTCTTCAAGGTAACAGTTGTCCAGAGCCCTCACATTATAATCAGCACAGAGCATGTAATGGGCCCTATTGGCAGCAAGTATAGGTGAGGACTGGGAAGATGCATATGTAGTGGGAAACCCCCTTCCCTTCCCCACCAAAGGGATCCAGGCTGGACAAGATGACTTCTAGAATTCTCCATTACTGTTTCCAGTAAGACATTTCCTTCCTCAGTTCTTTCAGAATTCAGGGCAGACTTCAGAGGAAGCAAGTAGGAGAAGGAGGAAGACTCACTCTTTATATCCCACAAGATGTCCTTCTCAGGAGGGGCTGCAAAGAGGATGTAGAGTCGGATTGTGTCAATCCCATACTGTGCCACAATCTCCTCAGGGTCTACCCCATTGTGTTTGGACTTGCTCATCTTCTCCCATGTCACCTCTAACTTCTCTTTTGTTTTTGCACAAACAGGAGCAGGACCTAGATGCCAAAAGAATACTTAGGAACAATGCATGATTCTGAATGGGTCCTGAACAGGGAGGTCAGGGAAGCAGAGCTTCTCTTAGGGGCCAAGGAAATGGGCGGGGTGGAGGTCCCATATTTTGAGCTGTACTTCGAAGCCTTGTGGGGAAAGGTCCTGGAAGACTCCATGTTCTGAGTCTGAAGTTCTGTCCAGCAACAGCCTGTCAAATAAGGCTGGACAAGGGGGGATGCCCAAACAGACATCATGTTACACAGGGGGGCTGGGTAGGAGGGACAACCAGTCCCAGGAGCAGCCTGCAGAGGCATGGCCAGGATCGGTCTTGGCCTCTGCACCCAGCCAGGACCCAATAGCAGATGCTAGCTTCTTAAGAGCTCCTGACCTGGCCTTGGTTCTTACTCACTCCAGCCAGGTTGGGCCCACCTTACCTGTGAAGTCTATATCCTCCCTCTGCAGACACAGTCCAGATGGAAGGCGGAATGTCTGTCCCTTGATGAGACCTTGGGCTAGCAGTTTATGGAAAGGCTCCCTGAGGAAAGATCACAGGAAAATAAAAGGATGTGGGGGAGGGAGGTAGATTAGCAAGGACACAATGGATGCAGAAATCATCTCTACAGACACACCTGAAAGCAGGCTACTTAGATACAGTGGTAATACTAAGTCACAGCAGTAGCCAAGGTTAAACCCAGGTCCACTTTCCAGAGGTGAGTAGAAAGAACACTGGCCTCAGATCTGGAAAGGCTTATGAGCCACAAAAGTCACCTGCTTGCTCTGGGCGTCTAGTATGCCAACTGATAACATGGCAGTAAGAGAAACTTGCCTCAAGGTGTTAATGGGAAGATGGAATCAAGTGACTGCATGAAAATATAAGAGTCACACAGTGTCAGCTGCCCATCAGGTCCAGCACAGAGGGCCTAGAGAGAGTACTGAAGGCTATCTTTGTAAAGGGTCCTTAACATAATACATACATGCTTAGACTCTTTTAAAGTTTAAATCTTACAAGTTGGGTAGGAATAGATCATTTCTGTTAAAATCTAAGTGTTATCTACCTGTTTGTGGTAGTTTGGGTAAAAATGGCCCCCATAGGCCCCTATGTGGCCTTGTGTAGGTGTGGCCTTTTTTGGAGGTGTGTCACTGAAATCAGGCTTTGAGGTTTCAGAAGCTCATGCTAGGCCAGTGATTCATTTCCACTTCCTGCTGTCCTCCAATCCAGATGTAGAATGTTGTGAAATATCCCCTTACACTGTATGAAGATGTGCCACTGTGACTGGTTTAATAAAGAGCTGGGCAGGAAGAGGTTAGGTGGGACTTCTGGGGACAGAGAGCTCTGAGAAAAAGAAATGGGGAGTCACTAGCCAGATGGAGAGAGAAAGCAAGATATGCAGGAGGAGAGGTAAAAGCCACCAGTCATGTGGTAACATGTAGATGAATAGATATGGGTTAATTTAAGTTATAAGAACTAGTTAGGAACAAGCATAAGCTAAGGCCGAGCTTTCATAATTACAGGTCTCCATGTCGGTTTTTTTTTTTTGTTTTGTTTTGTTTTTGTTTTTGGTTTTTTTTTGTTGTTGTTTGTTTGTTTTTTTGGTGAGCTAGTGGCCCAAAAGAAAGTTTGACTACAGTGAACTCTTAATTCTTTCTCCAGCACCATGTCTACCTACATGTCACCATGCTTCACATCATGACAATAATGGACTAAACCTCTGAAACTGTACACCAGTCACAACTAGATGTTTTCCATTATGGTCATGGTGTCTCTTCACAGCAATAGAATCCCTAACTAAGACATTGTTCTTCCTGGCCCATTTCACTCTGCAGAGGCAGCTATCAATGGTTGATGTGTCTTTGTTACTTTTCTATTACGATGACAAAACATGACCAAAGCAACTTATAATGTGAGGCTCATGATTCTAGAGGGTCAGAGTCCATGACATTATTGTGGGGAACATGGTAGCAAGCAGGCAGGCATGGTGGGTCCTCCAGAGGAGCAGCCAGTGCTCTAACTGCGGAGCCATCCATTGCTCCAGCCTTGTACTCACACACACACCTTTCCTGGCAAAGTCTCACTATGAAGCACTGGCTGGACTTGAACCCTCTATGTATATTAGACCGGTGTTGAACTCACAGAGATCTGTCTGCCTCTTCCCCCTGGATACTGAGATTAAGACATGCACCACCACACTCACCACAATAGTTTATTCTTAAGAACCATTCAATTCTCTCTCTCTCTCTCTCTCTCTCTCTCTCTCTCTCTCTCTCTCTCTATTTCATTTTGTTTTGTAAGATCTGCCCAATTCTATTTTGATGCATTTTAGCAAGTAATTCCAGACACCATCCCATCTAAGTATCTAATGCTGCTCTGGACAGCAAGATATTGTTCATGCCTTCTAACATCCCAGTTCTGGAGTGCAAGTTCACTAATATGGAGGAGATAGGTGGGGGAGTCTCCACTCAGGGAATCAGAAATCCAGCAATCTAAATGGGCCATGGGCCCAACAAGCTACAGCCCTGTTAGACTTGCAGGTTAATCCCATAGGATCCTTTACATTATGTTCAAGGTCATCTGATTTAGGTGAGTATTGACCCCAGTAAATCCCACAAAGGTCCCTGTCTAACAGTTGTGGGTGGGCAATTACAAGGAGTATGTTTTCTAGTAGATTCAAGAGGGCAGACCAGGCAGCCAAGAGATTGAGAGAATAAGGGCCAGAAACAAAAGATTCCTGACTTTTGTGTATGTCAATCCCATACTGCACCACAATCTCAAGGTTCAATGCTAAATATATGCTCTGCCTTAGATGCAGCCCGCTCTGCCTTAGATGCAGCCCACTTTCCTATTCTAAAACCTTTTGATTATGAGTGTGTGTGTGTGTGTGTGTGTGTGTGTGCGCGCACACGCGCACGCGCGCGCACGCAAGCAATGGTGAGAAATGCGGCCTATTTACAAAAGTGGAAAAAAAATCCAGTACAGTTAACATTCAAATAGAAATGCTGAGTATCATGTTTTGTGAGGCCTCATTCAGCAAATGAATGTATTAGTTGATGTCACAGAGCCAAATGAATATGCTACTGTGTCAAAATAGAGATTCCTCTATGTGTGCACAAAAGTGATCAACCTCAAAAACATATCTTAATAATTTTTGTCTGTTTGGTTTAAAACTTTTTGTTTGTTTGTTTTGTCGAGACAGGGTTTCTCTGTATAGTTTTGGTGCCTTTCCTCAATCTCGCTCTGTAGACCAGGCTGGCCTCGAACTCACAGAGATCTACCTGGCTCTGCCTTCCAAGTGCTGGGATTAAAGGCGTGTGCCACAGCCACACAGCAGTTTGAAACTTTTTAAAGATTTATTTATTTTGTTTTTGTGTTCGAAGGTTTTGGCTACATGTATGTATATGTACCACATGCATGCCTGGTGCCCAGGAAGATTGGAAGAGGGCAACAGGTTCCCTGGAACTGAGTCACAGGTGGTTGTAAGCCATGAGGTGGGTGCTGGGAATCAAAACCAGGTCCTCTGCAAGAGCAACCAGTGCTCTTAACCACTAAGCCATATCTCCAATCACTCTGTTTGTTTTTTGAGAAAGGGTCTCACCCTGCATCCCAGGCTAGTCTCAAACTCATGTAGCTCAGTTAGCTTTAAATTTCTTTGTATCCACAGCATCTAGTATAACTCGCTGAAAGCACATGGTTAGCCTATTATGTGATTATACACAGAGAACACCCATCCTCTGCTTTAGCCCCTTATAGTAAGGACCAGTCTCTTACTCTTTTCTCTGCTCCCGGGGTACTGAGCCCAGTGATGGTAGCCTGCTTTAAAACATTTATCCCATGGACAAAGATGTGAGTGCCCAGAGGGATGGTGGGATGGACATTGGGATGGAAGATGGAGGGACTGAACATGCACTGGTGCTCAGCCCCTGAGCTATCTTCGCCTTCCAGCAAACTTTTGGTGCACCTACACTTTAAGCTAATTACAAAATAATCACGGGAAGATTTAAAACAGAGGGGGAAAATGCATGGCTACTTGCTGGAACACAGTCCAGGATGGAGCTGTGTGAGAATTCTGAGTACTTGGAGAAAACTCTTAGAAAAACACAGAATTGTTCTTGGAATGTGCTTTCATGCTTTCATCCCAGATGTAGTGGATAGGAGTGAGTTTACTTCAGTTGTTGTTCAGAGACATATGCCTCTGTCTTAGGGTTTTTATTGCTGCAAAGAGACACATGTCCATGGAAACTCTTATAAAGAAAAACATTTTATTGAGGTGGCCGCTTACAGTTCAGAGATTCAGTCCATTATCATCATGGTGGGGAGCATGGTGGCATATGGGCAGACGTGGTACTGGAGGAGAAGAATCCTACATCCTGCAGGCAACAGGGAGTTGACTCAGACACTGGGGGGTATCTGTCCTGAGTATAGGACACCTCAAAGCCCACCTCCACAGTGACACACTTCCTCCAACAAGGTCATACACACTCCAACAGAGCCACACCTCCTAATAGTGTCACTCCCTATGAGATTATGGGGACAATTAGATTCAAACTCCACAGCCTCTATAGAAAAAAGTAATTTTGCCACATGCACCTGGTCCTTGTAATTGTACACTTTAATCAGGTGACTCTTCTTAACCTTCTAGGTATAAATGGTTTGATGATCTGAAGAAAGTTGGATATTGCATGAGACTTTAGTTTGCCTCATTTTTAGCACACCCCCCCCCCACTCTCCTAAGTTCACACTGTCAACTAGAGAGGTAAACAGGTATTATCTTAGCTTCTTTTTCGAGATAGGGTTTCTCTGTGTAGTTCTGGTGCCTGTCCTGGATCTTGCTCTGTAGACCAGGCTGGCCTCAAACTTACAGAGATACACCTGGCTCTACCTACCAAGTGCTGGGATTAAAGGCGTGTGTCATCGCCGCCCAGCCTTAGTTAGCTTCTTACTGCTGTGATAAAACACCATGGCCAAAAGCAACTTTCAAGGGAAGAGTTTATTTCACTTACACATCCACATCACAGCCCATCATTGAAGGAAGTAAAGGAAGGAACCTGGAGGCAGAAACTGAAGCAGACACCATGGAGGAATGTTGACTATTGACTTGCTCAGCCTGCTTTCTAATACCATCTAGGACCCCCCTGCCCAGGGATGGCACTACTCACAAGGGGTGGGACCCTTCCACATCAATCATTACTCAAAAAATGCCCTATTTACTTGCCTATGGACCAATCTTACAGAGGCATTTTATCAATTAACATTCCCTCTTCCAGGGCCCGAGAGATGGCTCAGTGGTGAAAAACACTGACTGTTCTTCCAAAGGATCCTGATTCAATTCCCAGCACTCACATGCCAGCTCACAACTGTTTGTAACTCCAGTTCCAGGGGATCCTACATGGTCACACAGACATACATACAGGCACAACACCTATGCACATTAAATAAATCTTAAAAAAGAAAAAAGGTCCCTCTTCTCAGATATATCAAGGTTTATGTCAAGTTGACAAGAACCAACTAGCACAGTCACTTCTTGCTGAGCAGGGAAAAGCTGGACGCAGACACATTTAAAACCAACAGCAAATGAGGTAGCACCCTACAAAGCAGGGCACTGTTCTTAGCACCAAGAGTTGCCTCCAGGGAGCTGGTGACCTGGGTACACCCAATGGCACATCGTTAGACCAAGTTTACCTTGTACTTATTCAGTGTTGCTGTTCCCGTCTCAGGTGCCAGCATCCCATCAACAGGGCATGAGGTTTGCCACACTAGGCACTGGTTTTAGTCACACTTAAGAGAAACTCAGAAGCTGAGCATGGTGGTGCATATGTTTAATCCCAGCACTACGGAGGCAGAAGTAGGCGGAGCTCTGTGACTTTGAGGCCACTCTGTTCTACAGAGTGAGTTCCAGGACAGCCAGGGCTACACAGAAAAACTTTGTCTATAAACAAACAAACAGGAAAAAAAAAAAGAAGAAAGAAAGAAAGAAAAGAAAGAAAGAAAAAAGAAACTCAGGCATGTGGAAGTGTGGCTCAGTGGTACAAAATATGCTGACCACACACAAAGCCATGGATTTACACCCAGCACCCCAAAAACATGTGTAGAGTGATTAAAATCGGTAGCATTAAGACTAAAGGGACCAGGCCAGGCAGTGGTGGCACATAAGTTTTAATCCCAACACTCGGAAAGCAGGGAGAGGCAAGTGGATCTCTCTGAGTTCAAGGTCAGCCTGGTCTAAGAGCAAGTTCCAAGACAGCCAGTGCTACACAGAGAAACCCCATCTCGAAGAAAGAAAGGAAAAAAAGAAAGACTCAGGGAACTGGGCATTTGGCTACATACCTGTAACCCCATCTACTCAGAAGGCTGAGACAGGACAGTCTTGAGTTTGAGGTCAGCCTAGGCTATAGACCATGACTGTTTCTGAAAGTAAAAAAAGACTTAAAGGTAGGGAGCTGGGATCTTGTTATTTATTATTATTACTGGGGTTTTGTTTTTTGTTTTCCTATATAATCAAGTGGCTCACCACTGCCACCTTCTGGGAATGTGTAGAATTGCAACTCACCAGCAAGTTTAAGACTACTCCCCTGACTCATCTTTTAAAACTCCTCTCTATCACTCCCTCTCCTCTCTCTGCCTCTCTCCTTAGGCCTCTCCCTCTCACTGTCTCTCTTCCCCTATCCTCTCTCTGTTTAAAGCAAACTGTCAAAATGACAATTAGCACTCACATTGGAAAGTACACTAGTCCTGGGGTGGGTACAATTTGATGACTCTTCATGACATAGATACCTATGCAAACACTGACATGAAACAGCACCTATGTGGCCCCACCTCCAGGCACTCTGTCTCCACTGCCACCTGACTAGCTTGACTACTAGCAGAATCTTTTACTTTTCTGTTTCAAAACTACTTCAAAGAGTTTCTGAATGAGGGCTCCAGGGTGCCCACGCTGGACCTTTCCCCATAATTGGCAGGTGTCCTGCAGAACAGGAGTGTTCCAGGACCAAGGCTTTGATAACAAATGTGTCTCAAGTATCTCTGAAGTCCATCTAGACTCTAGCTTCTAGTGCAGCAGGCACTGTCTCAGACAAACAATTTAGCACAGGGATGATAAAACAATTTAGCACAGGGATGATAAAACTTGGCGTGGGAAAGGCATGGGAGCTGGAGAAGACGGCTCAGCAATTAACACTGTTTGCCCTTCCAGAGGACCCAGGTTCAATTCCTGGCACCCATACTGCACCTCACTGTCTTTAACTCCAGTCTCCAGGGTAGCTAATGCCCTTTTTTGGTCTCCAGGGCACTGTACATTATGGTGAACAGACATGCAGGCAGGCAAACTATTTATATACATAAAACTTCTTTTTTAAAAAAATGGCATGAATGCCGATGGCCTGGCTATGGTCTCCCAGGCTCCCAGCCTCAGCAGTACTTCTGCAGATTTCTCTGCACCAATCACACATGCAAATACGAATTGAATCAATGTGACTCTCCCATAAAGGCAGATATGACCTACTTCAGCCAGGAGAGTGAGAGACTCCTGCATCCTTGTGGTACCTTCTAAGAGCAGGAGGGTGGGTTGGGCTCTGTGCCTGAAAGGCCCTGATTCTTCTGCCTCAGCCTTTTCCTGGCCCCTTCAATTGTAACCCTGAGGGCAGATTATTTTCATCTGCACAGAAGCATACGAGGAGCAAGGAGGAAGACAAATGCTGGGATCTTCGCCATTTCCAGGTTAGTCCAGACTCCTCCACCAATTTCAGAAATTAGAACAACTGATACCTGCCAGGCATTGAGGGCCACGTTTATCCTACCTCTAAAACAGAAAGAAGGAAGAGAGGAAGTAAGCTTGGGAAACTCCAAGCACAGATTGACAGGCTACAATAGGTGTCATTTCTATGAAAACTGAAGACCTGGACAGACACCTGCCCACTCCCCTGACTGGGCCAGGTGGCTGCTTATGCAGAACAAGAAAGAAACCAAGTTGAGGCCAGCCTCACCCAGAATTACCAGAAGCCTCCCTGGGTCTCCCTTTTGCAGACTACATACTGTAAATGATGGCTTTTAAAAACTATTATGGCCAGGCTGTGGTGGTGCATGCCTTTAATCCCAGTACTTGGTAGGCAAAGGCAGGTGGATCTGTGTCAATTCCAGGCCAGCCTGGTCTACAAAGCGAGTTCCAGGACAGCCAGGGCTGTTTACACAGAGAAACCCTGAATCAAAAAAAAAAAAGCCAAAATAAATTAATAATAATAACAATATTATTATTATGTAATCACTGCAAAAAAAAAAATCTGGATTGGGTGTGGTGGTGCACAACTATAAATAATCCCAGCCCTGAGAGAGGATGAGTAAGAGTCCCAGGCTGGACCAGATAGTCAGTTTTTAAAATGAATAAATACACACACACACACACACACACACACACACACACACACACACATTTCCATGAGACGGTGACAGTAACAGGACACAATTTACAACTGGCAAATCTGTTTTCACATATACAAAATGCAAAGTAGACTGAGTTACATAACCGAAACCACAAGCATTTTAACTAATTATCTGATGGGGCCTAGTGACATCAATACGTTTAGTGTCTTTCTGATGCTGGTTAGTTGTTTTTCACACATCAAGGTCTCTGGGGTAAGAAGCACAAAGCCAGTTTCAGCACTCAATTACATCCCGCATATTTTTTTGTACAGTAGAGCTCTAACTCTAGAGCAGGCAGAGTGGGTTAAAGGTGGAGCTTCCAGCACCTCATTCTAAAGCAGCCTAATTTCTGTCTGCTTTGCAGATAATCTGAACGTTATAGATACATAATCTTTTGTTTGAGACAAGGCTAATCCTCTTGCCCTCTAAGTAGTGGCATGTGCCTAAGTCATACATAAGTCTATCAAAGATTTTAAAATGGGGACAGACAAGCAAAGACACTTGCCACCAAGCCTGAGGTGGCAAATTCAATCCCTGGGACCCACATGGTGAAAGAGAACCAACCCCTGCAAGTCGTCTTCTGAACTCCATACATACACTGCGGCAAGCACACACACACCCACATGTGTGCACACATAAACTAACTAAATGTAAGAAAAGCATTTTAAATAGGTTCTCACTATGCAGCCCTGGATGGCCTAGAACTCAGAGATTCACCTGCCTCTGTCCCAAGTGCTGCCATGTGCCACCACTCCCAGTTAAAAAATTAGGAAAAAAAAGAAAAAGAAAGAAAATACATATATGGCTGTTGACCCAAGATTTCAGTGTTAGGACTGACTGATCCTTAAGAAACACTCTCCTTTGAGGGGCATGATGGTGCATGCCCTTAATCCCAGCACTTGGGAGGCAGAGGCAGATGGATCTCTGAGTTCAAGGCCAACCTTTGGTGATACACTGTGTACCCAAATAAAGCTTGCCTAGGGACCAGAGGACAGGGCCAACCACTAAATTAGACATAGAGGTCAGGCAGTGGTCTCTGAGTTCAAGGCCACACTGTGCTACGTGAGAGAAACAGAGCCAGGCAGTGGTGACACAGGCCTTTAGTCCCAGGAAGTAATATGGCAGGACACAGAAAGGCATATAAGTTGTGAAGAAACAGGAACTCTCTCTCTTGAGGCTGAGGATTTGGTAGAGATAAGAGCTAGTGGCTGGCTGTTCTGCTTCTCTGATCTTTCAGCTTTCACACTGATATGTGGCTCTGGGTTTTTTATTAAAAGACCATCTAAGATTTGAACAACACCAACCTATTCTACAGAATGAATTCCAGGATAGTCAGGGCTACGTAGAGAAACCCTGTCTCGAAAAAAACAAACAAATGAACAAAATCAAAACAAAACAAAGATAAACTCCCCTATCCTGCTAAGAAATAAAGCATTACTCTTTTAAAAAATAATAGTAAATTAGAAAAATAAGTGAGTGCTTTAGTAATTGATACACTATACAGAAATAAAATAGAATGGGAAATATGTATGCTTTGATGGGGGAAAACATCAAAATATTTCATTAAATCAAAAAAGCAAAAGACACATGTAATATATGTAATATTTATAAATGAGTGGCCAAGCTGGGCACAGTGGTACATGCCTGTAATCCCACCACTTGAGAGATGGAGGCAAGAAATTAGTTCAAGGTCATCTTCTATTACACAGTAAGTTTAAACATAGCCAACCTTTCTCTTCCCCCACCCAAAAACAGTCCATTAAAACACACACATAAGCCAGGTGGCAGTGGCACATGCCTTTAATCCCCACACTGGGGAGGCAGAGCCAGGTGGATCTCTGTGAGTTTGAGGCTAGCCTGGTCTACAGAGCGAGATCTAGGACAGGTACCAAAACTACATGGAGAAACCCTGTCTCGAAAAACAAAAACAAACAAAAATAAAGTACACATACATAAGGGGCAGATAAGCAAAATATTTTTTGTTTTGGAATATGAAAAGAAACAAAAGCCCAGGAAATGATGGAAGGTGGGGGACAGGAAGGGAGATGTACACTTCCTGTACTGCTAATGAGTATTCAACAGGATGGCCCAGGATCATCTTGCTAGCAGCATGCACAGAAGAGTGTAAATTAATGTCCTAACAGAGGCACATTCCTATTGTCACCACGAGTCACATATTCTCCCTATCTATGCACATGTACTATATCCCCTTATAAAAAGCAAATGCCTTCTCTCCCCACCCTCTGTCCCTTCCACCTTTGCTCAGAGGCAACCTCTGCATACTCCCACCCCCACCAATAAACCTCTCACATGAGATCTGTTGCATGGTGTGATTTTGTGGTGTTCCTTGGGTTCAATTGCCAAGATGCCTTCCACCACTTAAATCATTACAGATGGGATGAAGGAGAGACCATTAAAGCCCCAAATCCAAATCAGAATAAAGAAGTCCACACCTATAGAAAGCAAATGAACTTCAAAATGGCAAAGACAATGAGGGTGTGTTCATAGCAAACAGAGAGATGTCACTCAAAGGGAACCATGAACATTTGTAGACCAGACTCCCATCTTACTATGTAACCTTGGCTGGGCTAGAACTCACTATATAGACCCAGCTGGCCTCAAACTCACAGAAATCCACCTGCTTCTGCTTTCAGTACGCTGGGATTACAGGCACGCACCACCACACCCGGCCCATTGCAACAAGGAAAATCAGCTGAGGCTGAGGGCTAGTGCTAGCTCAGAGCCCTGTGTTAAGGAAGAGTTGTCTATAGATGATGTTTAGGGCTGAAAAAGGAGCTCATTATAGTTCAATGTTCAGTGCACATGAAGCTCTGAGTTTAATATTCAGTATGATAAGTAAAAAGATGTTTGAAAATATGAAGTTGAAATGAACTTTTAGAGAAAAGAACAAATACATAGACCATCAATAAAGGAAACAAAAAGACATACTGAAGGATACATTTCAGACAAAAAGATTATTTCAGATGTTATGATTAGAGATGGCAGGAGGGATGGTGAGGAAAGGCATCGGAAAACACAGTTCCAGTGCAATACCAAAAAAACATGCCCAGCCCTGAAATTTGACAGGCTGAGTCCAAAACTGATAAAGAAAAACAAGGGTGTGATAAAAGCCATATTCTCCTGAAGAAGGACAAGAAGAGGACTTTCCTCAAAGGACATCAAGATTTGTATATTAAAATAACAAAGGCTGTAAATACCTAACCAGCGCAACAGAGAGCAAGCCACTAATGTATGGAATCGAGATTCTATCACCAGGGTAGGGATCTCTATCTAGGAAACATGACAACTTACAGCAAGCCACCAATAGATGAATAGAGATCCTACCAGCAGACCCTAGTGGATGTAATGCATTGACTTATGGTGAGGACACTAAAGATCAGTGGAAAGAGGTCCAAGTTGCTCAATGATGGAATGGAGGTATGAGAAGCAATGGTCACAAGGGGAAGATTAATTTTTATTTTATTTTATTGTGGTATTAGGGATTGAATCCAGGGTCAAGTACATACTAAGCAAGTACTCTACCACTGAACCCCATTTTCAACCCCAAGTATTAAGTTTTATTATATTAGATTAAGGATTTCTGCTCATTGAAAGGTGCCATAAGTAAAAGATAAGCCAAGAATAAGGAAATACTTGCAATATATACAACGAAAAGGATTAGCATGAAAAAATTTCAAAGGTGGAGAGCTATTGTGCAGCCATGGCTATGTCACACAAGTTCTGCAATGGAAATTCTAGTCCATACAATGGAATGCCACTCAGCAATGAAACAAAAAGTTAGTTCCATGTATCAACCATGCTGAACCTCAAAACATGCTGGGTGAGGAAAATATAGAATATGTACAATATAATTCTAATTACTGAATGGTCAAATGCAGAAGAGCCATACCATGTGTGTTGCTTTAAAACACACAGAGAAATGGAATTGGGCAGTGAGATGGCTCTGTAGATAAAGGTGCTTCTCATACAAGCCTCATGACCTAAAGGTAGAAAGAGAGAACTGATTCCACAAGAGTTGTCATTTGACCTCTGCATGCATGCTGTGACACAAGTACCCCCCCCAGTCATACATACACACAACAATAATAAATGCAATAATGTCAGAAGTGATACATTTGTAAAGAAAGTAAGTAATCAAAAATGTTCTACAGGAGTTATCTGGGGGAGGGGTGGCGGGAAAAGGGTGATGTGACTGTCAAGGGGCACCTTGTGTACACCTCGGTATATCAGTAATATAACATTGTACTTCCCATACTGATTTTGAAAGCATGGATGTCCATTTTACTTATTTTTGTTGTTGTTGTTCTTAAAGAAAGAGTCTTTGTAGCCCAGGCTGGCCTCAAATCATGATCTTCTTGCTTCAGATTCCCAAATGTATTATAATAATATATTAAACATATTCCATGGAAGAAAAGCACGCACAATATATCTTTGAGATAGTTCCTCTACATGACCTAAAATTCACTATACAGCCTTGGCTGGCCTCAAGCTTGTAGCCATCCTCCTGCCTTCTAGGATTACAAAAGCATGCCACCCTTCCATACATCTTTTGAATGTTATGAGGAACACATTGTAGGCCAACAGGAAAAAAAAAAAAACAATGGATTTACAATGCTATCTTCTGATACACAGTATCAGGGTGACATTAGGGAAGGATTCAGCCAAGCTTAGAAGCACAGTTTACAGAATGACAAATGTGTGAGGTACTACAAACAGCCACATAACATCACAACACTCCTCTCATTCACAAGTAAAAATCAGATACACTGAAAACTGGATTTCATGTAAGCCCAAAACATTCCACACCAAACTGAATGAAAAAAGGAAATAAAAAAAGGAAAGGAACATGACTGTTCCTGGTATGGTGGAGGAGAAAGTTTGTTATAGATAGGCAGGAGAGCACAGGCAGAGGCAGAGACATTTGTGAGAGTCCAGAGTAGACATTACCAAACTGAGTTGTCCCATGGGGGTGGGGAGGGGAGCAAACCAGATGCAGGAGCTAGGAGGCCCAAAGGTACAGAGAGAGCGGGTAACCAAAATGGTCAGATTTTATAGGGAAGAGCAGCCCAGCTCCCTGGGCTTGAATAATGTGTGTGGGGGTGCGTGGTGGGGGGGAGTGGTATGCCAGCCAGGAGGGCTCTGTAACAGGCAGGGACTGAGGGACTGCAGGAAGAACATGGCAACAAGGTCTACTCTGATATATTAAAGAGGCACTTCAGCCATTTGTCCCAGATTTGAAACCTAATACAAATAATTAAGAGGTTTGTTGTATAAATGACTTCACATTGTAAAGGCCTACAATGCCTTCTAAATTATATCTGAAAAGCAGAATTTTTTTTACACACATATTTACCTCAATTAAGAACAGATACCTGTTTCCAGTCACTGCTTATGAACAGAATTCCTTTGCAAAGTACTACAAATGTTTACTTGTGCAGGCCCTACACCTTGCGTGGGCAGCATAATAGAGTCAACCCCATTGGCAGAGGTGTGGGCAAGCCAGCGCCAATATTGTGAGCACAGCAGAGCTGTCCCATTATTTACCTGTTATGTGTGGCATGGGAGGGAGAAAGATGTCCGTGTCCTTTCCCACCACACCTCCCATCAACTTGAGGCAGGTGGGAGAGCTGGCTCTGAGGTCCTAAATGCAGGAGAGCTGCCCTGCCCTCATCTGCTGCAGCACTAGGGACAACAGCCCTTACTCTGGACAACTCAGAAGAGCTGGCCCTGCTGATGTAGGTGTGGGAGAGTTAACCCTAGCCAGGGCAATGCAGGAGAGCTCACCTTGGTGGTGAGGACAAGGGAGAGCTGACAGGCTGACCAACCCTGCAGCTACCAGGCCCAGAACCAGGGTTATAGGTTGGCCCACCCCATTGTTCACCCCATGTGTGATCTGCTGGAGCATGTGAAGGGATCAGTCCTGCACACTCAAAGCTCCAGGATTTCCACAACACAGAGCAACAGCAGGATAACTAAGAGGAGTTCCAGTGAGGATCCAACATCCATAGTGTAGCAGAAACGAAAGGCTTCAAACCAACCAGTGACTCTCTGCAATGAACATTTACAAGTAAATATGTATGGACAGAAGGGTTTACTGCATTACTCACTGTGTCAAACTACAGCTTCCATGATGAGATTTTTTTTTCCTTTTCTTTTTTTTCTCTTAAATTTTATGGGGGGGAGGCTGCAAGGGCAGAGGGCAGATACATAGGACAGGACATGAAGGACATGAATGGGATCAAGATGCATGATGTGAAAGACACAAAGAATAATTTTTAAAAAGTTAAAAAAAAAAAAGAAACAAATGCTCACCTATGCTTTACCATCTTTTGATCATGGCAAAAATGACTAAAAAATCTTGCATAGAACAAGTGCATGACAGCATGTTCTTTTCCTCCGATGTACAAATCCACAGGCATCCAGAAGTCTGCCAGTGCTGGGTTGAAAGGACTAGGAAAAAAAGAAATGGGCATTTAAAAACCTTATTTGCCACAACTGCATAAATTAGACCTATTGTAGTCTGCATATGCCTTGAAAAGAATTAATGTCAGAAAAAACAGTGACTTTCTTTTAATAAGAGAAAAACATATACAGTAAGTGAGAAAAGAACCAGTGTTGACTGGATCTACAAGTCATCCACTTACCTCTAAGCACAGCTCGTGGCACACGCAATAAATAATGTAATAAAGATGTAATTTTTGAGCCGGAAGTAATGATGGTAATGCACACCTTTAATCCCAGTAGTCAGAGGCAGAGGCAGTCGGATCTCTGAGTTCAAGGCCAGCCTGGTCTACACAGTGAGTTCCAGGACAGCCAGGGCTATTCGGAAAAACCCTCTCTCAAAAAACCAAAAAACAAAACCAACCCAAAAAACAAACAAGAACCAAACCAGTAATTTTTGTAATAAAACAAGAACAAAAGAAAAAGATACCAGCAAGACATCTCCATGGGATGCTTATCTGAGTTAGCTTTAATTTTTATTATGACTAGACAATAGAAATTTTTAATTCTCACCACTAGAGGGCAATAGTAGCATTTATAATAGAAACTAACATGGTAGTAAATGCTCATTCTAAAACAAAAATTCAGTCTTATTTTTAAAAGTGCTTTGAAATAGCCAGCGAGAGTTCAAATATGGTGTACTGAGGGAATGAAACTAATATAGGGCCTGTCAAAATATTTCAGTAACTTCCTCATCTACTACTTCTTGACCAACAGGGTTTTACCAAAGGTCAAGCTTCCTCCTACTCCTAACATACACAGAGGGGAAGGACTCTCCAGGTCTATTTGCTGGCTGCTGCCATGGGAAAGAGCCATTGTGACTGGGAACAGACCTCTCTGTTCCCAAGGCAACCCTTTGTTTGAAGTCAACACAGGGAAATCTCCACTCTGGTCTCACACCCCTCATTCCAGACCCCACCCCTCAGAAAGCCTGCCAAGAGTCGGCTCCTCCCTAGGGGATGCTCAAGACCATGACTACAGGGTATTTAAGATCAGGTGCCCAGCCCTGCCATGTGATTTCTCTCCTGCCTTTCCAAGAGTCATCTGAGAATTGCTTTGCTCTGTTTATTAAATTTGGTCTTATTAATTTGGTTTGATTTGGCTTATTTCACTGGCTTATTGCATTGGCAATAACCGGAGATCCAATACTTATCAGGAACTTTTGCTTTGGAGGATCTGTGATCCCTGGCTTCAAAATTTCAGAGTTTTCTCCCCAGTGCCGCAAAATACTTTTCTCCTAGCGTGCTCTTGGCTGGCTAGTTCTGAGACCGGACAGAGACTGCTGGTGGCAGGTTAGCACAGGGCTCTTTTTGCAGCTACTGCTGTGCCAGCATCTCAAAATTAAAAATAAGAAAAAAGCAAAACAAAGCCACTCAAATCATCAAACAAACAAATAAACCTCCAACTACAATAGTTTCTTAAAGAAATTCAACGTTGCTGGGCATAGACCTTTAACCCCAAAACTTGGAAAATAGAGGCAGCTGATCTCCAAGTTTAAGACCAGCCTGGTCTACATAGTAAATTCAGGACATCTAAGGCTACACAGTGAAGCCCTGTCTCAAATAAAATAAAAAAAAAAATTAAAAGTAAGTAAATAAATTCAACTGCTGTTTCACGTAACAGTAAAGCCAAAGTTGAGTTTGCTATTTATCTCACAAACAAGTTTGGGGTCAATGAGGTTAAATGTTCAGTTTATATAGTGATATTTTATTTGTATTGAAATGTGATTTTATTTGTATGTTAATAAAGTTGCCTTGAGGTCAGAGCAAGCCAGAGCAGAAGCTGGGCGGTAGTGGTGCACGCCTTTAATCCCAGCACTTGGGAGGCAGAGCTAGGTAGATCTCTGTGTGTTCAAGGACACAGCCAGCATGGCAGACACACGCCTTTTAATCACAATACCAACCATAGAAGACCTGGAGGTCTGTACAAACAGGCAGTGACAAGGAGGTCATGTGGCTATAAAAAAGACAGGACACACAGAAGTAGGTCTCTTGCGGAGAGGAAGGACAGCAGAAGCAGTGAAGGGTAAGGTTTTTCCGCTCTTGCTCTGACCTCGTGGTTTTTAACTCTGCAATTGGTTCTGTGTTTCTTATTTAACAAGACGGTTACATCTACAAGTTTATGTTCTACCTAGGACACCACTCCGCTGAATCCAGGCACAGCATGCTAGGAGAGATATGAAGCCCTGTGCTGTTCATAGAGGAGCCGGGCTCAGGACAGCTGGGAAGCAGCCAGAAAAGGGAAAGCCTCCTTTACACTCCTCTATGGCTCACATGGAGCTGCTCTGAAGTTCCTAGTCTCCTTGTAACCTTCCATTTACTCAGGATCCCATTCATTTCTGAAATGAACACAAATCATGGAGCCATAACTCTGCTATTCAGAATGTGGGTGGCTTGAGCATTTGTCTAAACAGAAATATGCCACTCTGATGGTAGTCTAGAATAGGGAGGGCTTTCTTTGTCTGTTTTCAACATAAGATGTCATTCTGTAGAACAAGATCCCCTGAATTTACAACCCCCTACTTCAACCTTTGGTGCTGGAACTACAGGCATGCAACACCACACCCAGAATGGAAGCCTTTCATATGTGGACAATACAGTTCCAGGATATTTCTACCATGCTCAAGAGCAACCTGTCAAGGTTTTCCTGGAATAGTTTCGGTTAGCTCCCATTCCAGCTTTGCTTGGTTACTTACTGCTCTTTTTTCTTTGTTTCTGCCTTGTCAAAGAAACAAACAGGGCTGAAAACTCAAACAGCACTTGAAAGTATATCATGAAAAAGAATGGTCTTAGCCTCAGTTCTCCCTGAACCCCAGGCCTGAACCTTGCCACTTTTTAATTTAAAGTCAGGGTCTCACTGTGTAGCAGCTAGAGGCCTGGAACTCACTATGTAGAACAGAATGACCTTAAACTCATAGATATCCATCTGTCTTTGTCTCCTGAGTACTGGGATTAAAGATATCTGTGGAATATTCCTTTACACTGTGAATATATGTTACTGGAGAATATATGTGTAGCTGGAGTTATCTCCAGTCCTGCCCAAACCCACAGCCACTCAGACCCAAATAAACGCATAGACGCTTATATTATTTAAACTGTTTGGCCTAATGGCTCAAGCTTCTTGCTATTTAGTTCTTATATCTTAAATTAACCCATTTCTATAAATCTATACATTGCCACGTTACCAGTACTTTACATTATGCTGTTCATAATGGTGGCTGGCAGCATCTCCTGACTCAGCCTTCTACTTTTCAGAATTCTCCTCTCTTTGTACTGCCTATATTTCCTGCCTGGCTACTGGCCAATCAGTGTTTTATTTATTAACCAATCAGAGCATACAGATATCCACAGCAGATTGGTTTAATAAAGAAGTTGACTGGCCAATAGCTGAACAGGATAAGGTTAGGTGGGAGAGCCAAACTGAGAATCCTGGGAGGAAGAAGAGAGAGTGGGAGGAGCTCGCCAGTAGAGAGAAGCAAGGTGGGCATTCTGAGAAAAGGACCAACCCGTGTGGCAAAGCACAGATAAGAAATATAGGTTAACATTAATGTAAGAGTTAGCTAGTAGCTGGGCGGCGGTGGTGCACACCTTTAATCCCAGCACTCGGGAGGCAGAGCCAGGTGGATCGCTGTGAGTTCGAGGCAGAGAGAGATCCAGGACAGCCACCAAAACTACATGAAAAAACCCTGTCTTGGAAAAAAAAAAGAGTTAGCTAGTAACAAGCTTGAGCTATTGGTAACAAGCCTGAGCTATTGGCCGAGCATTTCCAATTAGTATAAGCTTCGGTGTGGTTATTTGGGAGCTGCTGGTAGGACAGAAACTTCCTCCTACAGACATCACCACATCTGGCCAGTCTAGTCACTCTTTTTTGACAAAGGGTCTTGTGCAGCTCTGGCTGGCTCTGAATTCTTAGTTTTCTTGTTCCTGTCTCCTGACTTCTGGGATTATACACGTGCCAACACTTTTAGGTTCTACTTTTACTTTAATTATTTAAAAATATTTGTATTTGTTATTGATTTCTAGTTCAGGAGATCTATTGATCATGTATGTTAAGAGTCTAAGCTGTTTAGTTCTCCTCAATACTTTGCCCTGTCTTCCTGTAGTCCATGACCAGGCATCCCTCCAGTCCCATAAGTGCAGGGTATTCACATCTTCTTCCTTTAGCTGTTTTTTTCAATCTGTACTATAGTTGAAATTTACTAGGCTAAGAAATCTAAATTAATAATAACTTGACATACTTTTAAAAAGCCTTCACCTCTGGTATTAGGGATGGAACCCCAGGCTTTTCCATGCTAGGCAAAGGCTCTCTCCCCAACCTAAGAGTCTGGTTGGCTGACCAAGAATATCCACCACTATGTCTATGGAACGAACTACTCTGGTCCAGCCCCTGGTATCCAGTTACTTCTAAGAGAAGAAAAGGAGGGCATCAGGGTTCATCTGCCCACCCTGTGTTCTAAATGGACATGTATACTGGGCATTCTTTCCACAGGACTTACTGAGGCATCTGGAGTTTTGCTGTGGTCCAGGGCTGCTCTGAATTCTTCTCCTTCTACTGTCTCTGGGTACCAGCTACACATATATACGATGTGGGCATTCACTCTGTCAGCTCAGCTCCTCTCTCTATCCTCCCAGGCATGTCCCTAGCACCTCTCTTGCATATCTAATTCCATCTTGGTTTTGCTTCATGGAGGATGCAAAGTGCTATGTCACACAGTAGAGACATTACCTATGAGTGTTGTGAGGGTCAGTGTATCTGAGGTAGTACCATGCAGAGTCCACAAAGGTGTCCATGGTGTCCGTCTCTCTCCTAGCTGATCTCTTGCACCTGAGAAAGAAATTTATCAATTGGTTTTTTCCTAGATTTCAGTGCAGTTTCCCACCAGCTGTCCTTCTGAGGTACTGGGCCTTTAATATTTCACTTTAAGCAGTGTAAGTCTGAGTGAGGATGCTCTAGGAAAAGAGGGATGGAATCTCCAAGAGGAACAGAGGAACCTTCCATTCACTAAGCACACAAGAGCTTGAGTCTATTTTCAATTTAAAAATGAAAAGAAGGGTGTGTTTTACATCTCATATTTGTTAAGCAGTCCACACTGGCTTTATGAATATTACAGAAAGAATCATCCCTCCCACCCCCATCTCAGGTGAGATGATCAAACCAGGCCTCAACTGCACTTTTATCAGGAGGCCTAGGTGTGATGGTGTCCCTCAGGGCAGAAGTTGTCAGAGAAGTTCCTAGGGAATCCTGTGTGTCCCCATAGAGGGGTGCCAACCTCCACAGTGATCCTCTAAAGTAAAGCCAGGTCTTTATTTGGATCACATCTTGTTTTTGACCACAGACAATAGTTTGAGAAGTAACTGTAAGATAAAGGCACCTTCTCTTCTTTGCCCAACCTGTGAAAATGCTAAGGAAAAAAGAGGCCCACTACCCAGAAGCAATCACATTATGCTCACTTCAATTAATGTCTCCTTGGGCTTGAAGACAACTAAGTGTTATCACTGATACCTAGCCCACATTGGTAAGGAAGAGGTGCTTGGGCAGATGATGGGCACAAGGTCACCAGGTTGGTCTGGGTGCAGTAGAACTAGGCCAAAGATGTCACAGATGGTATCTCATCAGGTTCCCAGAACATCAGGGAATTATGAGACAGACTATCCCAAACCCTACTGTGCAGGAGAGTAGTGAGGTTTCAAAGAAACAGGTCCAAGGTCTTAGAATTCAAAAGTAAATATTTAAAGAAGCCTCAAGCTGCTGGTCCCCAGGTTACTGTCTATATCTCTGTGTTGTCCTGCTTGGTTGCATTGGCTTGGTTGCTCACAGCCCTGGAGGCTCATCAAATTCACTCAGAGAGTGAGCTTTGCCCTCCAGAAATTCTGTGGTCCTATTAAGAAGCCATATTACCACACAAGGATGCACAGCTGTACTGAATATGAGCACTCCTTCACAAAGGGAAAGAGGAAAAACATGGTTTGATGTCTATTATTATTCTGTTTAGTCATCTGATAACAGCATCATAAAAATCACACTAGAAGCACTCTACTGATCTTAGAAAAACCTACTTCAAAATGAGGAGAAAGCTGGTGTGTTTCAGCAAAGTAAAGAAGGAACACACGGGCTATCTTTCCTGTACTCCATGATTGGTGCTAAGACCTCCATGGCTATCAGAGGCTCTGTACTGGGAACACAGCAGGAGAAAAACACCCTTTCTTACTTCAAGGAAGGTCTGTGGAATAGAAATGACAGACAGTGCAATATAACGAAAACCTATGATCTTCCCTCCAGTGCCTCAGTGTTTCAGGGCCTGCTACATTGGTTAGGCCAGGTTCTAGACTGTTGTCTCAAAGGTTCCAAAACACCTTTGACATTCCCTTTAGGCTGGTAAAGAAGGCAACATTTAGCACCCAGTGAGACGAGGGTGTCCTAGATACCTCAGGGTGCTGGCTTTGACTCCTCACCTTGGGCAGGGACAGTTCACCCACTCCAAAGCTGAGGCCAGTGGAGAGCCTCCTTTGCCAGTGAAAGATGTGATGCTGGGCAAAGTCACAGGCAAGTCTTCCAGCGGCACAGACACTGGGCCACAGGCTGGGCAGTGGACAATGGGGATCGGTGTGCCCCAGTAGCGCTGCCTTGAGATCAGCCAGTCTTTCAGTTTATCACTTGTCACGTCTCCACCCACTCTCATCCTACGGGCTTTCTCAGTCAGGGCTAGAAAGGCATCCTGCCGGGTCATACCTGTGAACTGAAAGAGATGAAAGACAATTGTAAGAAAATCTCTGCCCCTGCTCAGCACCCTGTAACCACTGCATCAATGTGTGGCTCTCATAAGGGTCTGGTTCTTGGCTACATCAGAACTCCCGAGCCCTAGATGCATGTTCTTCCAGTATTTATTTTCATGTATGTCTGTGCATCACATTTGTGCCCGGTGCCTATGGAGGTCAGAAGAAGGGTGTCATGTGGGTGCTGGTATTGAACCTGAGTCACCTGGAAGCACAGTATTCTCAACTGTTGAGCCATTTCTCCAGCTCTACTTCCAAAATTTGAAGATATTAAAATATTTCCAATAGCCTTGAGAAGCAAAGTTGGCCGTGGGCACTGTGCCCACTGTGGTGGGTGGCTGGTTCCAGGTCTGTGGCCCTCCCTTTCTGCCATACCTGAAGAGAGAATCACTATCAGTGTCTAATTACCAGTGAAGACCTGTACGATATGCATTTTATTGACTCTTTCTTCTTAGAGAATAAAAATTCAGTGTTATATCTTAAGGCAAGCAAGGGGCCCTATCTGCCTTAGCTTGAAGAGACAAATCATTCTCTGTATTTAAATATTCCCATTTCATAGACAACAGGGCTGAACATTACTAGTTCAAAGGTAGAGTTCTCTCTTCACGGATGCTCTCCAAAGGCCAAACTAATTGGATCAAGTGAGTCATAAGACTAACATTCAGAATGTGGGCACCTGGGATCAGTCCTGTCGCATGCCAGGCATCAGAGAAACAAAGATAAATGTAATCTGCTCATGTTCTTAAGGAACTCACAGTCACAAGACATGTCATGGAAAGAGAGTCCAGTCATGTTTACCAAAGTAACCCCTCTTACTGCTGATGTGTAGAGTTTTCTCACAGAGTTTATTGTAAAGTGGTGGCTATGCTCTAGGGGAGAGATTCCCTAGTCTGTACTATTGACATCATGTAGTTATGATACAAAGCATGACATGCTCTCTTTAAAGTTTATCTTTTCATGTATCACTGTGCTCTGCTTCAGAAATTCATGAAGGAAAACAGCTTTGCACCACCATCCTTCTCCACCCCTTGTTGACAGAATTTGGTTGAGTATTCAGCAAAGAGATAGGAGATGACTCAAAGACTACCTGTAGCTATCTGAAAGCAGACAAAGAGGATAACTAATGCTTGGGGTCCCATCCAAAGGAATGGGGGCTTCTCTGGGCCCCAGAGAGCCAGCCTCTTTTTGGCCATAGATATCCCCTTCCTCACTTCCTAGAGCTGGGGATTCCTTGTAACCACCCAGGCTTGGCTCTGCTGTACTTCCTGTAGGCTGCACAAATGAGGGCCAAAAAAACAGGCATTAATATCTTAGAACATGATTTATGTTTGGAGATACAAACATGAAGTTAGGCACTATCTCTCTTTTTAAAGGTGGAAGGCTGGTCATTATTCTCTTGTAGATGTATGATAGATGATTGATAGATAGATAGATAGATAGATAGACAGACAGATAGATGATAAATAGATAGATAGATAGATAGATAGATAGATAGATAGATAGATAGATAGACAGACAAAATGATAGACAGTGTGGTAGTTTGAATGTAATTGGCCCCCATAAGCTCATAGGGAGTGGCACTATTGGGAGGTGTGGTCTTGTTGGAGAAAGTGTGTCACTATGGAGACAGGCTTTGAGGTCTCTTTTGCTTAAGCTTTGCTCAGTGTCACAGTCCACTTCCTGTTGCCTTCTGATCAAGATGTTGCCAGAACCATGACTGCCTGCAGGCTGCCTTGCTCTCTGCCATGATGTTAATGGACTGAACCTCTGAAACTGTAAGCTGCCACCTCAATTAAATGTTTTCCTTTATAAGAGTTGCAGAGGTTATGGAGTATCTTCACAGCAATAGAAACCCTAAGACAGACAGACAGATAGAAACAGAGAGGAAGACAGAAATACAGGATACCCTTAGAGCTAAGTGGTCCCAAACCTGAAACACTTGGATCTTCAGGTATAATAGGACCAGAACCAGAATCAGGGGGACAACCAGTAGATGCTTCTCCAGTGATTCATCACTGGCCAGGTGTGGGACTGACATGCTGAGCCAGCAGTTCCCAGATTAGGGCTTATGTTCAAATCTCCTGGGCAACTGTAACTACTCCTGATGTCTACTACTCATGTCCTCACTATCATTGATCATTAGGTTGAAATATCTTGGTTGAGACTCAACCATCAGATTGTTATTTGTTTTGTTTCTTGAGACAGTGTCTTATATAGCCTAGGCTGGTTTCAAACTCTATGTAGCCAGGATAGATTTGAACTCCTAACCTTCCTGCCTTACTTCCCAAATGTTAGGATTATAGTTATGCATCACCATACTCTTCTGTCAAGCACCAATATCTGAAAACACTTTCCTGGTGTTTCCATTGTGTAGCCAAGTTTAAAAATGAACCCTCTAAGCCAGTGCCCTCACTCAGGGATCTTGTGTGACTAGGGTAAGGTTGGTGCCCGAGTCACTGATCTAGGAACCAGACTTTTAGCAGCAAGGCAAAAAAAAAAAAAAAGCCAGTAATTCTCAACAGTGGTCCCTGGACCAGCAGCACCACCAGCACCATGCAAATTTGCTGGAAACAGAACTCTTGGGAAGAGTCAGGATCTCTGAATACGTAATGCTAGTCAGTGTTTTAACAAGGCCAGCATGATGCTGATATATATGCTCAAGTTTGAGACTCACCTAAGCCACTTCCCACTTTATCCTCCTACCCCAAAACTGCCTCTTCCACCACACTTTCTGGTTCAGTTCAGCACTGGTGGGGTTCGCATCCTGCCAAATGTATCAAATCAAACAAGAGATAACCTTGACTAAGCCAACACAACTCAGCATTTATTCCTTTCTATAAGTGAGTTAAACTTTAGGTGGAAACAACAGATAATCTGGATCGAGACATCATCCTCCCCAGGAAGAAGAGTCAGCACCAGTCACCTCTCCAAGAAGTCAAAGATTCTTTTGGAAATATCATTCTCCAGCAAAATTCTCAAATGAAGTTGTTCTAGGGTTGGACTAGATTTCAAGCTAAGAAACTTGTAGGTGTTGAAGAATAGTTTTTTGTTCTGAGAAACCAAGCAAGGCTACAAGGCTGCTGGGGTAAGAGAGAAAGGGCAGGCAGCGCTATGACTGTAAGAGCATATCTTCCCACCAATCTCAGGTCTTGATTTCCAAGTTAATTCTCAGGCACAGGCCAGGGGCACCAACCTCAGCAGATCTGCTCAGTCTTTCTGTGCCATCTGATGAAATTTCAATGACATTGGAGTAGGGCAGGCCCAGGGTTTGGGCTATCCTGGTGTCTTCTGAGCTGGTGCTGGGGATTCCTGTTCAGAGGGAAAAAACACAAAACATCATCTCCTCTTAAGTACTCAAAGCAAAGAATCAGGCAAGCACTGATGCATGGTCTTAGCACAGGGTAATAGGACAGGCCTTAGAGAGACTGCCTGACACAGCAGAGCTGTTCACCATCTTGGGGTTATTTCCTTTAGGTTTTTTTCTCTGGTTTTTCTGGTTTCTTAAAAACATAGTTGCAAGCCTAAAAATCTACCATATATGCTACTGAAACTTTACATTACAGGTGTGAGGGGAGCCTCTTGAATCTCCTCAATGGCTTCCTTTTGGGAAGTAGTGCTGACTTCACTAGCATTTTAACACCCTGAAAAGATCCCCCAAGTCTGGACACTGAAAGCTGTGTCCCTGAGATCAGCAGAACATTCTGAACAGGCATTTATTCTTCAACCCAAATATATTCTTGAGGAAATGAGATGGGACACAAGAAAACCACTCACTCAGCTGTCTTCAGCTGTCACAGAAGCAGGCTTTGGTGGTTCTGTGGGGCAGGGTTCTGAATGTGGTACTGCTGACATGATGGATTATTCTGAGCACGGTAGTACAGGGAGCATTCTACACCATCCTGGCCCCTCCCCAGACCACTTCTTCAGCAGAGACAAACAAAAAAATTCCCTGCCGGGTTCCACCCTCCTGAATGCTTAAGGGAAGTTCTTTGTGTATCCTGCATATTGGGCATTAACAGCTTAGATGCAAGATTATAAAACATCGGTAGCAAACCGGGGTTCTCCCATTGTGCTGTTAGCCTGTATTTAAGACCACCCCCCTCCGTCAATAAACAGCATTCAGCATTAAAAAAAAATGCTCACTGGTAAAAAAACCCTCTGCAGATCCTGGTGAATGCCATCCTCAACAGTGGCCCCTGGGAAAGACTCAACAGGCTTTGGATGCACAGGGACAGGAGGCTGCAGGCTGTGGGTGTGTCCCTGCCTGGTGATTCAGACCATCCTGCTGCTGCACACAGGTGCTCCTGAGGTCTCTCTGGACCATCCAGACCATTGCCGAGTGCTTTCCCAATGAGCTCATCGGTGCCAGTAAGGGCTCCTCCAATTCCCAGGCCATCAAGAAGCATGAGCTGGACCATGTGGCCAAGTCTAACTGCTCATTTCCCAGATGCTGCCTAATAAATTGTGTGTCAGGCTGGAGAGATGGCTCAGCGGTTAAGAGCACTGGCTGCTCTTCCAAAAAGTCCTGAGTTCAAGTCCCAGCAACCACACAGTGGCTCACAACCATCTATAATGAGATCTAGTGCCCTCTTCTGGTCTGCAGGGATACATGCAGGCAGAACACTGTATACATAATAAATAAATAAATCTTAAAAAAACAAAACAAAACAAAAATCTCCCAAATTTGCCCAATGTCTCCTGGTGCTGACACCTCTCTCATGGAGAATGCTAGACATGACCCACCAGTGAAGGGTCACACAAGAAGGCTAAGCTAGCTCTTCTGCAAAACAGTTCCAGAGGGGTGGCTTAAGGTCCAGAGACATGTCTGAAGTTCCATAGTATGGTGCAAAGCTGTGTCATTTCCAACTGAGTTGTGACAGGAAGCACCAAGTCAAGTGAATGAATGTCAGTGGACTGAGGGCTGAGGGTGCAGAGCAAACAGTATCAACAAGTGTTTACAGTCACAGGGGGAAGATGATGGTCCTTCACCAAATTTTCAATGTCCAGCTTAGGGTGACTCAGTGACGGTCCAAAGAGTACTCTAGGCCAGGTGCTGGTGGCACACACCTTTAATCCCAGGTCTTGGGAGGCAGAGGCAGGTGGATCCCTGTGAGTTCAAGGCCAATCTAGTCTACAAAGTGAGTTCCAGGACAGCCAGGGCTGTTACATAGAGAAACCTTGTCTAGAAAAACAAAAAACAACAACAGCAAAAAAAAAAAGAGAACTCGAAAACATGACAAATTCTAATTATGCAGGTTGGATGGTGAAAATTCTGCTTTGTTTCTTACGTGTTTCTGCTTCCTTAGAAACACCACTTTAGAAAATACTAAATATACAACTAAGGGAAATCAAGACAATGGAAAAACAATTTCCCATGCTAACCTAAAAACACCCAAATCCTTAGAACTTTAATATTGCATCAGTGATTTAGCCCAAAATGTCAAACACCCCTTGTCTGCCCCAAACAGCCATATCAAGATTTTCTTCACTGTTTACTCTGGCTGGCTGTTTAAAACATCTTACTAGTTATAAAATGCATAGTTATAATGGTCAGAAGTGACCTGGGTGCTCAGTGGCAGCTTTCTGCTTTGAAACCTCTTCAAAACACTTCACCAAACTGACCTGAGGTCATTTTATTACAAAATGTTACTTGCTCTGCATGTTTGTAGCAATATGGAAAACACGATAAAGGCCTGCTACTCTGCAGCATCGCTGTGATCTCCCACAGGAAACAGGTAAGAGGAGCATCGGTATGTTCTGAAGGCACTGTCATTAGGTACCCTTCCTGTTCCAGGACGATAGATGAGGATTACTTGGGAATAAGACTGCCAAGGACATCCAATTTTGCTTCTAACTATGACTCTGTGTACTGCTGCATGACTCTTTGTTGAGTAGTTCAGATCAGCCTCCTCCACAATGCCAAATCCTAGCCTATATGGATCAGATGACCTTGGAACTCCTGTCTCTACACTTGCTGATAGTTTTGTGAATTTTATTTTGTTTGGTTTGGATTGGTTTTGTGAGACAGGATCTTATAGTATCCTACAACCATATGCAGATGCAAGATTCTCCTGCCTCATGCTCCTTAGCTCTGGGACTGAGTCACTAACCCTGACTTGGATTTTGAAATTAGATTTTTAGTCTGTGTTGTATTATCTCCCATATCATGTGTCCACGTGTTCAAAACTAACTCATGATCCATGAGTCTGGGCTTTTTAAATACTCAATAGCAACCAGGAAGGCATGATATACCTAATATGCTTTATTTTAAAAAAAATTAAAAATTGTTTTATTTATTATTAGTAGTATGTATATATGTATGTGAACATTTGGAAGACAACTTTCCTAATCAGGTTCTGGTAACTATATTCGGGTTGACAGGCTTGAGTGGCAAGCACTTTTACACACTGAGTTGTCTTACCATCCGAACAATATGCTTTTAAATACACAGGGGTTTTTTTTGTTGTTGTTGTTTGCATGCTTGCTTTTGCTTTTTAAAGATGTTTTTTACCATGTTGTATGTTAAACTTGTGATATGAAATTGGAGAGATGGCTCAGCAGTTAAAAGAACTTGTTCTTATAGAGGATCTGGGTTCAGTTCCCAGCACCCACATGATACTCACAATTTGTAACTCCAGTTCCAGGAGATCTGATTCCTTTTTCTGATCTCCAAAGGTACAAGGCACATAAATGGTACACATACACACATGCAGGCAAAATACTCATATACATAAAATACATTAAGAAAAAACAAAAACCTTAAGCTTGTGTTTGTCCCACCTCAGGCTCCTGAATGCTAGGAATTCAGGTGTGTACCACCATGCTTTTGAATTCATAGTTCTTAACTAAACAATGATTACATAGAAGATAAGTGATTGGAGTTGCAGCTCATTGTAAATTGCTTTGCTAGCAATGTGTGAAGCCCTAGATTTGACCCTCAGCTCCAGCTCCAAAGAGAATGAAAAAAAAGGGGACACAAGTTTCATTAAGAGGCAAAACCCATCACAGAATCAATGGTAAACTCCTCTAAGTGACAGCAAGAACTGTGAGCCCTTTGCCCTTGAACCTGCATAATGCATTAGCATGGAATGACATCTAAACAGCCACATACCTATTTTTGAATCTAGAGAACCTTCTAAGTCATCCTTGGCCATGATAACGATGGGGACCTCCTGCAGGGTAAGGATGTTCACTGCTATCACTGGTGTGAGGCAATCTGAAAACAAGAGGAGATCCATCAGTAGACACACCTAGAGCAGACAAGTGAGAAAAAGCAGCATAACACCTTCTATGCTGTGTGCTAATTGCTAACGAGCGGGTCCTTTGAAGGATATTAGCAGATAATTTACACCAGTGGAAATAAGAAAACTAAACAAGCATGGGAGAAAAGTGTTGTCCACCCATACACACAAAGAGGTAAGAAGGATGTTTCAGAGTTCCAGATGGAAAAGCCATCTCATTACCACCTTTACTTTTCAAAATTATCTCCAGCAGTGAGAAAAATAAAGCACACAAAACCTTCTTATAGTAAAAAGAGGAGACATAAACTTCTAAAGCAAATGGATAATGTGGCTAGCAAGCAGAAAGCAGGAAAAGAGATTTCCAGACATGCAGAGACAGAACAGTTCCTTCCCATAGACCCCTTTCATATAGTGGAATATGTATGTTCTTGCAAGATGAAAGGCTAAACAAAGAAAGAGACAGGTGTAGGATCCAGAAGACAAGGACCCCACAAAGAAAAGACACAAGAACATTCAAGAAAGAAGTCAGAGGAACTTTAGACATATAGCTGAGGCCTGGAGGGTGACCAAGTTAGACCTGAACCAAACAGCATCCTGAGTATCTTTGGGAAAATGAAGGAACTAATAAGATTGTTTGAGTCTGGAGAAAACTATCGAGAGTTTTAAAGAGCTGACAGAATGTGGTGAGATTCTGCCAGAAATTCAAAGAACACATTGAGAGACACACACAGAGAAAGAATATGAATTTTAGAAAAAAAATTAAAAGTTATATAAAAATGAGCGGGGTTGAGGATTTAGCTCAGTGGTAGAGCACTTGCCTAGCAAGTGCAAAGCCCTGGGTTCGGTCCTCAGCTCTGGAAAAAAAAAAAAAAAAAAAGAATGAGCAAGTAAGGCTGGGCTCTGGAGGCTGGGGCAGGATTGTGAGTTTAAGGGTATCCTGAGTTACACAGTGACTTCTAGACTAACCTAGGCTACACAGAAAGAACCTGTCTGTAGTGGATAGCCAAATGATCACGCCCACAAGGCGGGGCAGAGGAGGGAGCGGAAGACCGAGGAGGAGGAGGAGGTGGCTCTCTTGGTTCCGGGACAGGACGCGGGACGCAGGAGGGACCGAGCAGAGTTCTCCAGAGAACACCGCTGGACTGCCCTATACCTTTGCCAGACCCTGCAACCTACCCCTTCATTTGTAAGTTACCCCACAAAATAAACCTCCCTTTTAACTACGTGGAGTGGCCTTAATAATTTCACCAATACCTGTCTCTAAAATAAACAAGTAAACAAACAGAACCTACAGTCAGGATTGTGAAAACCTGTCTCTGACCTAGGAGACGGGGCCCACAGCAGGCTCCTAGGCAGGGCAGGTGACTAGAGTTGTTCTCATTGCACTCAGGAAACAACCACTGTCTGAAGCAGAAGTAAATTGTTATGATCCTGTCTCTCCAGTTTACATCATCCAAAACAGTTTGACAACCCAATAATTCAGATGTGAGCTATAGGTTAAAGTTCACAGTGTACAAGGAATCATAAAGATGAGATTTCTGCAGAGACATTTAATCCTTCTCCAGAGACCTACTTTTAATCAACAAGAGCGTCCTTTCACCCACATCCCCTCTCTGGCTGGCTGCAGTTTTGTGTCTAATCAAAGGTGTGTGGTCTTCTCTTTGCCAAGGAAAAGGCCAGAAGTCCCAGTGACAGCAATCACTCAGGGAAACCCAGAACAGGCAACTGAATGTGGCCAATTTTTATCCTCATGTTTTAAAATTTTAGTGCATTTATTTATTTATGGGAGGTGAAGAGTGGGAGCATGTGCCACAATATGTGCACGTGCATGTGCATGCGTGCCTGTGTGTGTGTCTATGTATGCCTGTGTGTGCCTCAGTGTGTGTGTGTCTGTATCTGTGTGTATGTCTGTGTCTGTGTCTGTATCTGTGTGTGTGCCTGTGTGTGTGTCTGAATCTGTGCCTGTGTATGTCTGTGTCTGTGTGTGTCTGTATCTGTATGTGTGCCTGTGTGCGTGTGCTTGTATCTGTGTGTGTGTCTGTGTGTGTGTGTGACTGTGTGTGTGTGTCTGTCTGTATCTGTGTGTGTATCTGTGTGTGTCTATGTGTGTGTGTGCCTGTATCTGTTTGTGTGTCTGTGTGCATGTGTGTGTCTGTATCTGTGTGTGTGTGTATCTGTGTGTGCCTGTATCTGTGTGTGTGTGCCTGTGTGCATGTGTGCGTGTATGTGTGTGTCTGTACTATGTGTGTGTCTGTGTGTGCCTGTGCATGTTTGTGTCTGTGTGTGTGTCTGTATCTGTGTGTGTGTCTGTATCTGTGTGTGTGTCTGTATCTGTGTGTGTGTGTGTGCCTGTGTGTGTGTGTATGTGTGTGTGTGTGGGGGGGGTGTCAAAGGACTTACAGGAGTCTGCTCTCTCCTTCTACCATGTGGGTCATGAGGATTGAACTGAGGTTTGCAGGCTTGCTGATGATAAGCACCTTTATCCACTTAGCCATCTCTCCAGCCCTTTTTCAGTATATTTGCTGGAGGAATTGAAAATTTGAGGATGATTCTCTCCCTATCAGAAGAAAGCTTTAAACTAATACTGAATCAAAGGTAAAGGACTGAGCTTCTGGGCAAGTTCTGGATGCAGAAAGGCTGGGACTCAGGGACACTCAGGACAGACACTTAATGTTGGATGCAGAAAGGCTGGGACTCAGGCAAGTTCTGGATGCAGAAAGGCTGGACTCAGAGACACTCAGGACAGACAACTTAGTGTTGCTAGAGCTGTTTAGCCTCAGGCTTTGAGATAAAAAAAGTAAAAATTACAGCTAGGATGAAGAACAGAGGATGAAAAATGGCAGACATGTGGGAAGTGTATGGGTCTTGGGAATTGCTACCCAGCTGAAGGAGGTTAACTCCATAAGCCTGTGCTCACCACATAGCTCACCTCTGCCAGAGACTACTGCCTTCTGCAAGGCTTTCTTCAGAGAACTGCAGCCATGTAGAAGCCTGTGGTTAGGAGAAATGGCCACATGAGAAATGCCATAAATGGCCTCAGGGGTGGCTGTGTACGCTGTCAGTTTTTCTCCTGTGTCTTGTCCATCAACCTGGCAGGATAAAACACGACATTTCGTTTTCAGTCCTCCTCCTGAGCTATGTGGCTCCCTATTCCACCCCTTCCCTCATTTCCAAACAGCCAGGGCAGCTTCTGACCACAGGACCAGGAAGGTATAAGAGGGGGGACCAGGCAGAAGAACAGAAGGAGGACTCCTTGGTTAGTCCCCATTCTGCACTCAGCATCAGGCATCGCAAGATAAAGGTAGAGAAAGCTTGCTCAGAAGGACACCCTCCAGGTTCTCTTTTTGCTGGGTAGTGCTGCAGTTAGGTGCAGAGCTCTGTGCACTCAAAGAGCTCCAAAGTGCAAGAGAGATCTGTGGGCATGAATGCTGGGGGATGCCAGGGTATTATTACCTTTAATGTGAAGTCCAGGTGGCAGCCCACACAGTCTCCAATCCAGTGGGCCTGCATGCCTTTTATTCCGTACCACTCTGGGAGGTCTGCCAATGCGTCCTGCATGGCCTGGGAAAATAAGAAAAGAAAAGTAGCAGTGCAAAGCTCACGTGAGAACAAGTGGTGTGGGGCTTGAGGTAGGAACATGGGGACATGGGAGAAAGTTCTGGACATCAGACTCCTTCATTCTCATGCCTCAGGAGAGGTAGCAAGACAACGGAGGCACTCAATTCACAGGCCCATCTGAGCAAGATCAACCCGACATACCTATGTTCAAGGTTCAAAGTTTCATGGAAGAAAGAAAGCTAATGGACAAAGACCCCAATTCACATCATTGGTGAAAGTGTTTACAGTGTTCTCTTCTCCACTGTCCCTCCACCTCTCCCCACCATTCCCTCCACAGAATATTCCAGCTGACTGCTGCTAATTCCCACAGAATTGTGTATCACCTTCCCCAGCACCACTGGGCTACACCCACAGAACCTCACCTGGTGATTATTTCCTCCTCCTCTCCCCCGTCCTTTCCCTCCTCTCCCTCTTCTCCCTCTTCTTCCTCTCTCCTCTCCCTCTTCTCCCCTTTCCTCCTCTACCTTTGCTAGTTCTTTTTGTTTGTTTTGAAACAGAGTCTTAGCCCAGGCTGACTTTGAATTTCCAATCTCTCGCCTCCTCCTCCAGAGTGTTGAGGTTGTATGTTTAGCAGTCAGTGGTTTGGTTTGGTTTTCTTCCCAGATGGCTGCAAGTCAAGGGTGGGAAAACTCCTGGTGGAGGGGCTTAGGTTAAAAATATTCAGATGGAAATGAGGCCCAAACACTCAAATAGGAAGACTTGTGAATGTTTTTACATGCTAATTCTGGAAAGATGATGGCCTCAAATCTAAGCAAACCTATGAATATTTTTACAAAGTGAAATAATTTTTTTAATTGGCCACATGAAACCAATATCTTGAAGCACCAAACAAGCTCTTTTCAGTTCCCTGTATAAAACAATGCATTTATTCAAAACTAATTTTGGATAAGCAGGTCTTTAGGGAATGCCTCACCCCACAACACAGAAGATGACGGAGTAGCAACACTCACTCAGCTTTTCTTGACCACAGCTGTCCATTCCCCTTTTGTGGGGGCAGTCCTGATCTCATCTCACATCTCTACCCTTGGCAAGTAGTTTCTCTTCCCACCATGTAAACCACAGGCATAGAAATCCAGTTGGCTCACAGAATAAAAAAAATCTGGGGAAACACCACGTTTTTAGACTTTTATATATGAGGTATGAAATCCTGAAGAGTCAGGCTTGGTGGAACACACAATCCTGGCACTTGGTAGTCTGAGGCAGGATGATCTGGAGTTCAAGGCCAGCAAGAGACCCTGTGCACAAACATACACAAAAGTGTCCACAAAACCCAAAAACAAACAAAAATATAGCTCTCATCTCCCAAGAGAAAAGAGATGGCTTTATTTTGGAATCAAATATGAGTGACTATAGCCCAAGAACACAGATTTAGGTTATAGCAAATTCCATGTTCTAATGTGGTAGAACTTTGATGGTTTTTAGAGTAACAGAACAAAGAAAGCCATAAATCAAGGCAGTTTGTAAAGACACGGGAGAGCAGCAGGCAGGCAGCCACAGCAAAGTGAGAAACCTCTACTCCAGGCCTCAGATCCCTTGACAGCATTCTTAGTACTTTGATTGGCTGGAAACTAGGGGTCTGTTTATACATTCCAAAGAAAAACTAGAATTCTGTGTATACATTGCTAAGGATTTAGCTAATGGTCACAAAGACTTTAGGTTAAGTACAGAGGGGGCAACAAATGGCTACTAAGAGGGCTACAGTTGCTCCAAGAAAATGTGGGTCTGGATTTGCAACATTCTAACCTCTCCACACGTCTGAAGTTCTAATCAGTACACCTGCCTTGTAGAAGATTCAGGGGAAATACAGTTCTTTTAAGCAGCTTTCATTCACAAAAGTAAATGTGAGGAAGTAGGTATGTCACAAGTTGGAAGAAGGCATCTCCCTCTGCCTTGTTCCATAGACTCCGAGGCAGGGCACAATTCAGAAACTATCATTTAATCAGGGCAGCTAGCTAAAACTGCTAATGGGAAGGACATCTAACACAGCCAATCCCCGTGTCTCCTTCATGGAAAACACCATTCACCCTCCTCCTCTCATGGGTAAGACAGCACAGCTGCCCATGAGATACCACCCCACACTGACTTCTCTTCTACCTCAACTCTCTGTGTCAGTCACTGGCTGAGATCATGCTTACAACTCACATTGAACAACTCTGAAGGGCTGAGCAGTGGTAAAAGGAAGAAATGTAACACACTCACAACAGCTTTTAATAAAATGGTTTTATGTTTCAGAGTTCCCTTTAGACTCTGGAACACAAGTGAATGAGAGGGCTCCTGGACATAGCCTAGCTCCTAAGCTGACCACATGGGCAGCCTGGGGGCAAACACAGAGCTCTGAAGATCCTGTGGCAGACAGCCCTCAGGCCAAGCCAGCACCCACTGCTCAATCCTCTTCCACTTGGACTGCAGAAGCTGAAAAGCCCACGTCCACTTTGCTCTTTCCCTTAATGCTGGGGGTGGCCATGTGACATAAAACATGAATGGAATTCTATTGGGGGTGGTGATTCTGGGAAATTTCTTGCTTTCCAGATAAAAGGACTCATTTGCACTGCTCCTGCTGCTTCTGTCTTTAATGGAGATGTAGGATCTGAAGGGAGCTGCAGTAGCCATCTAGCAACCATAAGATCATAAGCAGGAAGAAAAGGCCAAGAGAAGCACTGAGATGTCGTCAGAGCTCTTGTACCAGTTTAGTACCAGCATCTGGTTCCCATTATGTGGGAAAAGTAACTTCCTCTGGTTTAAACCACCGTGACTTGGGTTTTCAGTTGCTTGTAGCTGAAAGCATTCTTAGTTGGCCCAATGTCTCATCTTTATCTACAGCCAGGCTTCTTCACTAATTCATGACAGTTATACCAGGCTTTCAAGAGTCCTATTTCATTAGATCTTTAGAAATCTGGACCAAATTTTCCAAGCTCCTATATTTTTCCCTCTCCACTCAAGTGTCTGATGGCCATCTCAGACTCAAAGAACTACCTCTTCCCATGAGGACTACCTCTTCCCACTGGGACTACCTCTACCCAGGAAGACTACCTCTATCCAAGAGAGTGGTCCAACCCTGAATGTCCCATCAAGTCAGGTCTTCCTGGATGCTACCGCTACCTGCATCCTCTCATCTAAAAGATCACCAAGCTGGGGGATTCTGCCTCTGAGTACTTTTCTAATCCCCTTCTACTCCTCCTAGCTAAGTCTAGATTCTGCATGTTGGGACCATTGCAAAAGCATTTGGACTGGTGCCTGCAGCCACAACTATCTACTCCGTAATGTTCTTATGAAAACAAAATTCTGGGGACTACTGAGATGGCTCCATGGTTAACAGTGCTTTCTATTCTTGAGAGGCCTGAGTTCAGCTTCCAGCGTCCACTCTGGGTGGCTCACAACCATCTGTAACTTCAGTTCCGTGAGATCCATAACTTCTGGCCTCCTCAGGCACTTGTACTCACATGCACTATACATCTCAAAAAAAAAAAAAAAAAAAAAAAAAAAAAGAACTACCTCACAGTTCTGACATTACTCCCTTCTTTACAATATTTCATTATTTCATATGGTTCCTGTGCTGAAGCCAAAATTTGTCAGACTTGATCCAGCCCCTAATCACCTCTCCAGACCTACTTTGAGTTTTCCCACGTGGCTCTCAAGTTTAACTTGCAATGCTCATCTCTTAGCTTCTCAACCCCCAGCACACATATATCTGCTAGTACCATTCAATATGTGTTCCCAATACAAGGTGGGGCTGTCACGAGGGAGTGTCCTCACAACACAATGTTGGCTTTATGATCTGTTCCACTCTTGCTTGTCTCTCTGCAGCCCAAACACTGAAGCTTTCATTTCTAGTCGGTTCACTGTTACCAGTGGTTTCTGTTCTCCTGAAATTCAATGATCATCTTTTCTTTTCAAGTCCTGTTCATTTATACAACAAATGCCTTGGTATTATCAACTAACTTCAACCCCTTGGTCCATGTCTAAACTTTTTTTTTTAAATTAAAGGTCACAGTATCCTGCTTTTTAAAAAAAAATATGTAGTAATTTTTATTACATGCTGGGTACTGCAGATGATACCCTACAAGGGCGCTGGATCATGCTTGACCCCCTTTGGGTCTATTTTGTTCTAGAAGTTCTATTTGAGTCTCTCAGAGGCTTACTTTAAATCTTCAGTAAGGCCACTCTAGTCTGTTTTTATACTCAGTCCTAGGGTGTTTTCCATGCTTTCAAACATGACCTTTGGAGATTCAATGCCTCTTAGCCAGGCATAGGTTTCCATGTGCCACACAGCCCTGGGTCTACTCTGCTCTCCTACCAGAGCCATTGCCTGGGCCAGTGTCATGGACTCTCTGTCTTCTCCCAATTTTCAGTGCTGACCTCCTAAGAGCTTTTCCAATAAATCTGCACAGGAGTTCACCAAGAGTTACCATGGCAACTCAGCATTTCTGCTGAACAGTTGAAAATTCACAGCTGACAGTTTAAAGAACAATGCCTCTGGTGCCAAGTCATTACATTACCAACTCAAAGCAGAGGTCAAAACACAGGCGCTAACCAGGTGGCCTTCCAATGCTGCCATTAGAGTTGCATGGCAGGTCAGTGAGGGGACTGGCACCCCTCCTTTCTAATATGCCACCAGAGAGTCTCTGGAGGGCTGGAGGGACATGGTGGATCTGAGGCTAGCAGAGAGGACCTATGCAGAGAGCTACACTCAGCTTTGCTTTCCTCCAGGCATTGACTAATAAGATCTTTTGAACCTTTTCCAGATCCATGCCCAGGATCAGCTGTATAAAAATGAACTTAAAAAAAAAAAAAAAAAAAAAAAAAAAAAAAAGAGCCTCGCTGAGAACAGTCTTTAGAGGGAGGACAGTGAGGGTCTCCTGAGCTAGTGGGACATGGTTTGGGTTTGGCCCAGAATGTGGGAATCAGAAGTTGCCTAGAACTCTGTGCTTTCTCTGTACATGAGGCCTGCACACAATATCCGACCTCAGTTATCTGTAGATGAGTCACAGACTTTGTCTAGGCATGCCATGGGTTGCCTTTGAGACTTAAGTCAAAATAGAAGCGCTGAGTATTACAGACATACAGAACTCATGACTTTGTCCATGCCACTATGACTTAGTAAGCAATTCTGCTTGTACTGTTGGCTTTGTCTTAAATCTTTGAATACAGAAATCAGCCAGAAGGAATTTGAACCATCATCAGGTCTAATCACTCATCTTGCTCACCAGGAAACTAAGACCCAGGGTAGCCTTCACAGTTGATCAGAGATATAGCAGAGTCACCTCTGGAGCTTTGGACTTGGCCCAGCTCATTCCTACCCTGGCTTTCCCTCCTAGAGACCAGTCAGCTCTTCACTTCTAGGTCACTATAAGCGATGGCACGGTGAAACTAGAACTCAAGCCCTCTGTAGCATCACAAAGACTCATTCCTCTTCTCTTTTTTGGATGCATAATTACAGATAGAGTTACTGTTGCTTTGTGACAGCTCAGCAAACAATGACTTGGAATGAGCTCTAGGTGACTTTCTTGTTAAAACTTCAAGATCCCTGCCCACCACCCTGTATGTGAACACTGAGGGTCTCTGCCTCCCATCTCTAAAGGCTCTGCTTAGGCTCCTTCAACAGAACTGCCAGTGTGGTCTAATCACATATTGGGGATTACTGAAAGTCTCTTACCACCACTTACCTTTGCATATGCAGTTGTCTTAATGAACCACTGTTGGAGGTACTTCTTCTCCACCTTGGCTCCAGAACGCCATGAACAGCCATATTCATTCACTTGCTCATTAGCCAGCACTGTTTGATCCACTGGATCCCAGTTAACCAAGGCCTGTTAGGACACAGGAGACAGAGGGGTACACTGTGGTGAATGCTCTGTGGAGGTCCCCTTGGAAAACAAGGTTGTAATGGAACAGTGTGGTTCCAAGCCTGAGGGCATCTTTAGGGTGGGCTGCCTGATGAATGGGCCACTAGCAAGCTGTGACAAGGACACATGAAATGCCCTTGCTAGAGTAGACTTGGGGAAGTTGGAAGTCTTTGAGCATATGTCTTAACTCAACTTTAGGTTTTTCTTGAATGACAGGATGAACATTCAGGATATGAAATTTTGGAACACTTTGGAAAAGAAGAAAAAAATGGTATCTATTTGAAGTTTAGAAGAAAAGGGTACTGCAGAAGAAATAAATATACTGGTTTTAATAACAACACTAACTTACTGAGTGGTAACCAGGTGATGGTTCCCACGTTAAGTGGTTTACAGCTAAGTGGCTATCTAGCTCAGGCTTAGCTTGAGCTACTCCTGCCTCAGTCTTCCGAGAGCTGGGATTACAGTTGTGTGCCATCACCCTTGGCTTATACACAACCAGCTTTGTGGTAAGACTCAGAGAATCACATCACAGAGAATGAATATGAGGAGTAGAGAAGCAATATAACATTGCAACTCTAAGGTCTCAGACACTGACAGACAGAGGAGGAATTCTAGTCTATGTTTAAAGACTGCAGTTTAATTTAATGTGTATTATATAGAAAGTAGACAAGTCTTAAGTGAGCAATTAATGAATTTTTAAATGAGTAAACATGTAACCACTACCCATGTCAAAACATTTTCAGCATCTCAAGAAAACTGCTTTGCTTTTTGCCTTCAACACTGTACCCCAAGGTAATCACTCTGAGTCCTACTCCATAGATTCACTTGGCTGGAAAAACACATGGTCCTTACCATGAGGAAGACACTCCAGAGTTCCTGATAGTTTCTGTCTTTGTTTAAGACAAATACTTCTGCCTACACTTACTACTGTGGACATTCAAGTGCCTCCTAGTAAAAGAAGGACTGAGCACAGAGGAGTCTAAAGGTTGTACTACCTGATTTAATACACATTGTTTAAAATTTTAATGGTAGACTATGTGCAATTCCTCAGTACCAAAAAGTATTCCTAGTAATTCCCATCAGAGATGGTGCTAGCAACTACCTCACAGATCCTTTTTCCTTCCTGTTTACAGTCTGCGTCCACCTCTAGTCTGACCTGCTCCACCTCTAGTCTGGCCTGCGTCCACCTCACATCTAGTCTGTGTCCACCTCTAGTCTGGTCTGCATCCACCTCAAGTCCGGTCTGCAGGCTGGTCTGCTTCTGTAAGGAACTCTGGTGGGCTGTGGGAGGTGTCACTGAAAGCTACACACTGTCAGACAGCCTCTCCTGCTTGGTTGGGGAATCAGCATGGCCCTCGAGCCTGTGCTGGAGGTATCCTTACTTTCCACCTCTTTGAGACTGTGCTAACATTAGCACAGTTAGCCCTTTATTATAGTATCTTCAGTGGCTCTTTCAAGATATGTTGGAACCTGACTGGTTCTAGATGTTTTCCACATCAGCATAAATATCAGGCCGGGTGGTGGTGGCACACGCCTTTAATCCCAGCACTTGGGAGGCAGAGCCAGGTGGATCTCTATGAGTTCGACCAGCTTGGGCTACCAAGTGAGTTCCAGGAAAAGGCGTAAAGCTACACAGAGAAACCCTGTCTCGAAAAACCAAAAAAAAAAAAAAAAAAAAAAATCAGGGTGGAGAGAAGTTAGCTAATCCACGAGCTATAATCTAGGTCATGATTTTATAACTGTAAGTAGTATAGTTAACCAAAAACTTGAAGCTATGCCATCTGGAATCAGACAGAAAGATGAGCATGGAACAGTTTATCACCTCTAACATGGAGTCCCCAAGTCTTCCCCTCATAATTATATAGAGATGACCAGGATATTAAGTAACTAGGACCTAAATTTTTTAGGTTCATAAACCAAAGAAGATTGGCCTCTCTATTATTACCACTAACATCAGAGAGATTGCACGAAGGTTTTACTTAGCAGGTAAAAAAAAAAAAATAGTTTTATTTTTGGTAGTGCTAGATCTTCTGCAGATGAGTCTATGAACTTGAGACTGTACTCATCTGTACCAGTGCAAACAAACAGGATTTTCTTCCTTTCTCATGTAAAAGTTATGATTCTTTTCTTCTCTCCTCTCCTCTTGTCTCTTTTCCTCTCCTCCCCTCCCCTCCCCTCCCCTCCTCTTCTCTTCTCTTCTCTTCTCTTCTCTTCTCTTCTCTTCTCTTCTCTTCTCTTCTCTTCTCTTCTCTTCTCTTCTCTCTCTCTCTCTCTCTCTCTCTCTCTCTCTCTCTCTCTCTCTTTCTCTTAGTGTTTTTGGGACAGAGTCTCACTACGTAGCTCTGGCTGTCCTGAAACTTGAACTCACCAAGATTCACCTGCCTCTACCTCTCCAGTGTTAGGATTAAAGGTATGTGCCACCACACCTGGCTAAAAGTGATGATTCTAAGATGGAGAGAATTTATAAAATTTTAAAAGGGTAGCTAACATGAATTTACCTCCCTTTGATAGGCCAGACCAGCTTCGTAGAGTTTGATAAACAGGTATTGAGTCCATTTGTAGTAATCTGGCAAACAGGTAGTGATTTCCTGCCAAAAAAGGAAGAGGCATAAACACACAGTCGGCCCTGAAGCACTCCACCACACATATCACGACTTTGAGACTCAGTTCTTAAAAGCAATTAAATTGCCAAGTATTCACCAACCTATTTCCACTAACTCTCAAAGTGAGGGAATAGCCATTTATTCTGGGAAGAAAGAGATGATGTTATTGGAATGTCTCCCCCACCTTTCCTAGACATGTTCAATGATAACAGACTCCCAAATCATTTGCCTATCATCCATGACTAACAAGTTACAGTACAGGAAACAGCTATGAACTTTTTAAAGAAAGATTTTATTTTTACTTTAAATTGTATGTGTGGGTATGGGGCATATGCACGTGAGTGCCACTGTTGACGGAGGCCAGAAGAGGTTGTCAAATCCCCTGAAACTAGAGTTAACAGATGGCTGTGAGATGTCAGATACAGGTGTTGGAAACTGAACTTGGGTCCTCAAGAAGAGCAGCAAGTGCTCTTAACTACTGAGCTTTCCAATCTACCTGTGAACATTTTGGCCAGGATAAACACATGCTGGAGACCAAGAATGTAGCTCATCTGAAAAGGAATTATAAATGTCAAGAGTATGATGTGATTCTCATTTCAAACTAAATCTTGAGTCTATATAGAACCTAGGGACTGATAGTTTCCATAGCCTCATTATTTTCTCTTTATTGTATAATATGAATCAAGCTGTTGTCTACATGGGGAGAGTAATCAAAAGTTCCTTAAGTTTACTTTCTGCCTAAAAGACACATTTAATATAGAATTTTTAAAAATGGATGGACCTTGACAAAATGACGAGGTTTGAAGTTGATAAAGTCAACCGGATTATAACCACCATGTACTTCTTTTTCTATTGAACTTTAAAAAGTGTAAAAGAAGTGGATAAAGGGCTGTGTGTCCCTTAGTAGCAGAGTGCTTCCCGAGCAATCCCGAGGCCTCTAAGTTAATCCTCAGCACTGCCATAGGTGGAAAAAGAGGAAAGGGGCTGCTGTGAAACAATCTGTACACTGTAAAAATGTATTGCTCCCACTGGTTAATAAAGAGCTGACTGGCCTATAGCAGGGCAAGCAAGCCAGACAAGGAGGACGCTGGAAAGAAAAAGAGAGGAGTCTTGAGAGTTGACAGCTAGACACAGAGGAAACAAGACATGTACAAAATGAGGTAACAAGCCATGAGCCACGTGGTAGAACTTAGATAAGAGATATGGGTTAATTTAAGTTGTAAGAGCTAATTAGTAATAAGCCTGAGCTATTGGCTGAGCATTTATAATTAATATTGAGTCTCCCCTCAGTTATTTGGGAACTGGAGGGTGGGAAAGAAAAGTCTGCCTACAGGGGGTAACAGGAAAGTATGTCTCAAATGGCTCCATTTGTAGTTGACTTTCAAGGAAAGGTAGGTATACTTTACCCCAAATGCAGAGCACTTCTATATTCCTTAAGATGAACAAGTGAGGAAAGCTTCAAACCCAGGAAGAAGGCAGATATAGTAGGAAGCAGTAATCTAAAAGGGCTGCCTTTCTTATGCTAGATTTATTTGCTCATTCCTTTTGAGACAGGATCTCATGTATTCCAGGTTAGCCTCAAACTGAATTTCTAATCTACCTGCTTCTATCTCTTGAGTGCAGAGATCACAGATACATGCCATTTACTACACCTGAACTGTGTGCTCCTGGAAATCTAACCCAGGGCTTCATGCATGTTAGGCAAGCATTCTACCAACTGAGTTGCATTCCTAGATTTCCTTGGTTGTTTTATATGCTGTTTTGTTATTGTTGTTGTTTTAAATAACAGAGTGCTAATATGAAAAAAACAAAACTTTGGGGTGGTAATAGAGATCAAACCCAACAACTCAGGCATGCTAATAAGCGCTCTAACATGGAGCTATAACCCTAGCCTAGAAAACAGTTTTTTAAAATGCAGAACAGTGATTAGAGAGAATCAGCTCAGTAAGAGAACTGGCTGTTTTTCCAGGTCCTGAGTTCAATTCCCAGCATCCACACGCAGTTCAGAACTGTTTATATCTGTAGTCTCATGGAATCTGATGCCCTTGAGTAGTGTGCGGACATAAATGCAAACAAAATACACATATACATAAAATAAATAATGAATCTTTTTTAAAGGTGAAGAATAACTCAACTCTGACCACCATTTCCATCTCCTCATGACAAGACACACTGACAAACTAGCCAATCAGATGGTGGTCCCAGCAGCCTGGCCCCCATAATACGTAAGCTGTGGTTTCTCTGCCACATACATGAATCACCAGCTCCCAGGGACTCCATAGGCACCTGGTATACAGGGGTGCCAGGCATGAGGAACTCTACCAGCTCAAGAATCAGACTAACTGACAGGGAGTAGCTTGCCTCTCCAAGTCAACTTTGTCAATGCTAATGCTGACTTTTCAACCTCGACCTGCTAGCATGGCACAGAATTATTCTCTTTAGTTTTCTAGTCAAATATCTTTAAAACTTCCATTTTTAACAAACATGTCAGGAGCCATCTTCTATTTTGTTTTATACTCTCATCATCTTATACTCTCCAACACTGAGGTACACCCAAAATGCTGCTGAATTAAGAATAAGGTAGACATGTAAAAGTCTGTATGCAAATTTGTATACCTCATTTAAGTTTCATAGTTAAATTCTCATTGCATTGTGGTCACAAATACACAAGGAAAATAGATTGATTTGAAGGGCAGGGTGGGTAAGGATTATGGGAAATTTTTCTTAGACCTTGCTATTGTAGAAATCTTTTTTTAAAAAAATATTTATCCACTATATTTTTAAAGAAGTATGTAAAGCAAATAAGAAAAAAATGAAACTAGCAATGGGACCCATTAACAGCTTATTTTGTGTGTATTTGAGTTGCTCATAATAAAATATCAAAATATTTCCAATGAATATATTATAATAAAATATAATATGAATTATAATGAATATGCATTATAATGAGAGTATTTTATAATGAATTATTTTGTAATACACCCTCTAAGCCCCTGGATCTGCTTCCAGACACTGAATAAAAGTCACATAGCTGTTGGTCTTTTCTGTGTCGAACACACAGATTGCAAGCCCAGCACCACTTAGAGATCTTTGGCAACAGTCAACTCTGCAGCTCTCATACAATTGAGCCTGTATGATAATGAGTATTGAGAGACGGGTAATACCTGGGGGATGCTCACCAACCTAAGACAGAACACCTGTGTGGCCTGGACAGGTGTCTCCATGACGAGTAAAGTGACCTGCTGACGTCCCATGCAACCTAAGTCAGAAGCTCATTTTTTAGAAAAAGGGGGGACCTGTAGGTCCCTGGCCCCCATTTTGGGTAACTGTTGCCTTGCTTGCTGACCTTGACCTTGATATCCTCCCTATGCTAATTCCCTTCGAGATTCACCCTCCCGAGTGCTTAAGGGAAGCTCCTTGTCTGTGAATCCAGCATATTGGGCATTAACTGCTTAGATGCAAGATTGTAAAACATCAGGAGCAGGGGTGGGGATTTAGCTCAATGGTAGAATGCTTGCCTAGCAAGTGCAAGGCCCAGGGTTCGATCCTCAGCTCAAAAACCAAAAACAAACAAACAAACAAAAAATATCAGAAGTGAACTTCTGCCATCCAGGGTTCCCCCATTGTGCTGTAAGCCTGTATTTAAGATCTCCTCACTCATTCAATAAATGGCATTCGACATTCAAAAAAAAAGGAAAAAAATTAAAGGGGGTCAAGAACATGATGGGGAAACCCACAGAGACAGCTGACCGGTGCTAGTTGGAGCTCACTGACTCTAGACTGACAGCTCAGGAACCTAAATGGGACCGAACTAGGCTCACTGAATGTGGGTGACAGCTATGTGGCTCTATCTGTTTGTGGGGTCCCTGGCAGCAGGACCAGGACTTATCCCAGATGCATGAACTGGCTTTTTGGAGCCCATTCCCTGTGGTGGGATACCTTGTTCAGCCCCAATGGAGAGGGACTAGGCTCTCCTTCAACTTGGTATGCCAGATTTTGTTGACTACCATTGGAGGCCTTACTCACTCTGAGGAGTGGATGGGGGCAGAGTGGGAGGGAGGTGAGGAGGCGGGAGAAGGGGAGGAACTGGGGTTGGTATGTAAAATGGAAAAAAATTTTAATAAATAAACATATTTAATTTAAAAAAAGTCACATAGCAATAGAATAGCATTATCTTCAACTAGGTTTGTGGTTTTAGAAATCAGTTTTACCTGAAGTAGAAAATCAAGGGTAGAGTAAGTGGGGAGAGCGAGATCTTTACATAGCCAACCATTCACCTATGCTCCTTTTGGACATCGTCAGCTCACGGTGAAAGAGGGGTGCAGAGTTTGGGCCCCACTTGCCTTCCTAACTTCACATTTGGACTTGACCTGTTCTATTTGTTGCTTCTGCAACTGCCATCTGTAGGAAATGTAATGTTAGCTGCTGAATAGTCAGGACCACTGCTGTATGCAAGGAGGCTAGGCCTGAGGAGAGTACTGTGTTTTCCATGCTGAACCTACCTACCATGGTAGTCTAGCTTTCTTACTAAGTCAAGTAATATACATTTTGAGAGTCACACATCCTTTCTGGAACCTTCTATGATCTGCCCATTAGAAACAGAACAAAATGAAAACAGTGAATTCTAGTCTTCTAAAGTCATCAAAGGCATTTTTTGAAATTACATCACTTAAAAGCTTTTAGTTTAGCCACCTGATTAAAAATCAAAACTCTCTTTTCATTTGTTCACTGCAAACTACTTATTCAAACTTCTACAGTCAAGAGACCATGGGACTTAACACCCATGAAAATATTAACAGTTTCCCCTCTCTCTAAGGCAGAAACTCTGCTCCCTGAGATTACTTGGCTAGAAACAATTCTTTGTCACCACTGAGTGTGCACACGTGCGCTCATGTGTGTCTCTGTGTGTGTGTGTGCCTCAAGTGAGCTTAGGTGCCTACCATCTAGTGGGCGTATGTTTTAACACTACAGAGTTAACATAAAAGACAGTTCCCTCAACTTATTCAGCTATACATGGGTTGCATTTTCTGTGTTTTGAGATAGAATCTTGTATGTAACCCAGGCTGGTCTTACACTCAGGGCAATCTTCCTGTCTCACCCTCTCAAGTGTTAGGTCTACAGAGGTGAGGCACAATACACTCTTTTTAGCTTTAAACGCTAATAGAGCAATCTTGATCCAAGGGTTTATATTATTTCAATTTAGGTCTGAAGCCACAAGCAGATCAAAGGAACATTAATTAGGCAACTCTCTAGTTGGCGGTCCATAAGAAGTAACAAAGGAGATTAAATATCATCTCCTGGGGGCCAGTCTATTTACTTAGTTTCCCTCCTCCATCAGATTTGGTCCCTCCACTGAACACGACTGGCAAAGCACCAAAAACTTTTGTTTGCTAGGGACAATCGATTTATTTTAGCATCTAGATTTAAAATGACTGAATATGCTCCCCCAGAGAGATGAAGTTCTAGATAATTTTATAAATACAACAGGTTTTTAAAGAAATGAGTGTACGCTGGGCGGTGGTGGCACACGCCTTTAATCCCAGCACTGGAGAGGTAGAGGCAGGTGGATCTCTATGAGTTTGAGGCCAACCTGGGCTACCAAGTGAGTTCTAGGAAAGGGACCAAAACTACACAGAGAAACCCTGTCTCAAAAAAAAAAAAAAAAAAAAAGAGTGTACTATTGTTCCTGTAATCCCAGTTTGGTTTATTCACAGCACCTAATCTGAGAAATGCCTCCCCAACACACTACACAGTGATTTAAGAAATCTGTGTGCAGAGTCTCAAAAAACCCAAAGACAAATGGAGAACTGTTTATCATTAGCAATTTCCAGACCTGAAACACAGAACAGTAGCCTTTCAGAAGGCTTCACAATGAGATCCTATGCTCAATGATCTACTGTCCTGCTGGCTCAGCATTATACTTCTGCTCTTTTAATTCACCAATGAGAAGACAGTGACATAGGGGCAGTGGTACCCTAAGACACACCAGTGGGCAGTGGGATTAGAGAAGAAAGAAAAAATGGATCTGCACATGCATTCACTCATGACTCAACTCTAGAGACTCACAGAGTACTGTCCACAACAGAGAATGACAGGGAGATACCATTCTAGATCCAGCTACACACAACAGGGCTCAGGTCCAGGAAGATGACCTTTTTTCTACCTCTGAGAAGCCTGAGGACTTTACAGTCAGTCTCACCACTCTTCAGCGAAGTTCGTAAGCATCTCATTCCATGTCTGTCTACCCCATCCCTTTCCATCTGTCCCCTTGGAGAAGAGAAGCAAGGCTGCCGGCACCTTTACCTTGACAAGCTTCCCAGACCAGGGCTCTCTCTTCTCTCAAGGTCCTGCTACATTCCATCTAAGCTACATCTTTCCCAGTGACTCCCTGACATCTTCAGGACCACATCTGGCCATGTATGTGGCCTCCCTTCTCCTTCCTCCTTTCCGGACCATCATCCCCATGATTCCCTCAGCCAAGCTTACTGAGACCTCACTGTGGCTTTCTCCTGGCCTCCTTCCTTTGTTCCTCTTCTTTCCATATGTCAGTTTCCATTTTGTCACAGTTCTGCATCAAACCTCCTATTCCTTCTTTGCTCACCTCTTTGCAGAATTGAAGGAAAGGGTATTAATATCTGTGTAATTAATTAATCTTGAGCCTACATTTGACTAAGAACTCATTTTTTTATGCAACTATGTTTTTTCCATGCGGCACTATCTTTAGATTGAAAACGAACATTTAAAGAAAACCAAAACTGACAAATGCTAGACACTGCATTTTTATAGTGTGTGTGTGTGTGGGGGGGGGGGTTGTTTTGTTTTGTTTTGTTTTAGGTTTTTCGGGACAGGTTTCTCTGTGTAGCTTTGGAGCCTTTCCTGGAACTCACTTGGTAGACCAGGCTGGCCTCGAACTCACAGAGATCCACCTGCCTCTGCCTCCCCAGTGCTGGGATTAAAGGCGTGTGCCACCACTGCCCAGCGTGTTTTTTTTTCTTAAAGGTCTTGCTTCCAAATCTGGGGCCACAAACTAAGTTCTTAAGTGATTTTGAAAGGTTTGAATTCTACATTTCTTAAAGAAAATTTAGAATGTTAACAGGAGCAAGATCAAGGTCCATAGTTTTGAAGGACACTGTCCTTTCTTACTGAAAATAGCTTTTCTTCAGAAGTGTGTGTGTGTGTGTGGTGTACATGCGTGCGTGCACACAATGTGAATGTATTTTGAGGTTTTACAATATACCTGGTAACTTTGACAATTTCTCCTGTCCATACTACTCAAGATCTTAGGAGCTACGAAAAGCAACAATTTGCTAAATTTCTTGGTAATTATTCTTTGCCAACTGACAAGAACTTCATCAAGGCAATCTAACAAATAGACAGCTTTGCTACCCTTGACATTTAGGGATAGAACACTCTCCATAGGGTTGGGGATTTAGCTCAGTGGTAGAGCACTTGCCTAGCAAGCTCAAGGCCCTGGGTTCAATCCTCAGCTCAAAAAAAAACCAAAAAAAACAAAAAAAACAAAAAAACCTCTCCATAAAGCTACAGAGGAGGTTCACTAGTTTGAGTTGCAATTTCTTTTCAGCCTAGGTGAGCAGAGACCAGCACTCCCTCTTTCTAAAAGGCATAGTGATGCAATTTATGTAATTTGAAACATCCTCAAACATTTAAGTTCAACAGGGCAGAATCTTCCAACAGATACTTTCACAGGGCCAAATTCTAGGTTTCCTGACAATGTGAAGACATCTTAGACACGGATGAGGGCCAGGAGACAGAAGAAAACACCTTTATAACCCACAATTCAAACAGTGGTGACCATAGAGCTATCGGCAGCTCCACTAAGAATGAGTTGGAGAAACTTGCCACAGTGTGAGCAATTTCACCTGAGACAAAGACCAAGAAATGAAACCATAAACTTAGAAAAAGTTACAGAAAAGTACCTTGATAGCCCAGCAGAAAGTATGTGGGGGTGGGGGGATGTGGAGGAGGGTTACACATGTTCATGTGTGTGTTCACATATGTGCACATAGAAGCCAGAGGTAAACAACAGGCATCTTCTGTCACTGTAGCAGGAATCTTAACAGGTCTTCTTAATAAAATCAAACCTGAGGCCAGTTATTAGGGTGAATGCTGGAAGATCAGAGAAATAGAACAAGCCACAGCTACCTCACCTGGCCAACTTCTCAGCTGATCCTGTTTCCTCAGACTGGAAGCCTCTGAGTCCTCATCCCAATGGCTCTTAGCTGAACTGTGCTGCTCCAAAGCCTAAAAGCTTAACCAGCCAAATTGCTTCTAGTTCCTGGTCCTCATGCCTTATATACCTTTCTGTTTTCCACCATCACTCCCTGGGATTAAAGGCGTGTGTCACCATGCCTGGCTGTTTCCAATGTGGCCTTGAACTCACAGAGATCCAGAGGGATTTCTGTCTCTGAAATGCTAGGATTAAAGGCGTGAGTGCCACCATTTTCTAGCCTCTGTATCTAGTGGCTGTCTGTTCTCTGACCCCAGATAAATTTATTAGGGTGCACAATATTTTGGGGGAACACAATACTACATGTCACTCTGTATTTTATTTTTTTTGGGGGGGGGGGCAAGTTCTCTTGCTAACCTGAGCTTACCATTGTGGCTAGGCTAGCTAGAAAGCTGGCTCCAGGGATCCTCCAGCTCCACACTCCCAGTCCTCGGCCCGCTTTTATGTAGGTGCTTGTGCGTGTACAGCAGGCATTTTAGTGACTGAACCATGTCCCAGATCCTAACCCAATGATTTTTTTAAAAAATATAATTTATTTATTTATTTTAGGCTAGGGTTCAAGTGGAGGAAGGCAAAATCACTTTGGCTAAAACAAAGCTCCACCTTTACCTCTCAAAAGTGAGTTTCTACTACAGGAAACACCCAAAGGAAACACTCATTTTTCTGAGGGAGCACCAGAAACCCAGAGCTAGAGACTGGCCAGACAAACAGCTTTGCTTGTAAGGAAGGACCTAAAAGGAGACTGGCTTAGTCAAATACTTGAAATGTCTGCCACATGTTGTCAAGGCAACTGGCTCTGAGTTCTCACAATGGAAGCTTCTCCCCAACCTGGTTGTCAGGCACTCGCCTACCTCTAAGTACTTTTTTGTTTTAAGATGCTTTTGATTCCTTTAAAATTAAAAACTTCATTTAAAAATATATCTGGTACCCCGCAGGGCTTGCTATTTCTAGTGGCTCAACCATTTCAATGCAATGTTTAGTCACATACGTAAATAAGGTGCCAAGACCTTGAAGCAATAATGACTTTTCGTTCTGTAAATGTAACCATGGTATCTGAAAGTGAACTCAGACAGAAAGGATGCAGGGCCTGTGTGTTTGGGATGAAGAGGACACTATTCCTGAACTGTAATCACCATCCAAGGGTAGGGAAGGAAAGACCAAAACAGGTGAGTCCGAGCCAGGAAGAAATCCCAACATAGCCCTGGAAATGTGAAATGTGTGAGCTACTAATCCACAATGCAAAAGCAGGTTAGCTGCTCTCAGGCTCGCTACCTCTCTACCTCTCTTTCCCTCCCTTCTCCCTGTGTGTGTGTGTGTGTGTGTGTGTGTGTGTGTGTGTGTGTGTGTGTACACACTTGTACATTCATATGATGCCAGAAGAAAACACTACCATCCTCTATCATTTCCTACCTGTTACTTTGAGGCAAGGTCCCTCCTTGAACCTGGAACTCGTTTTACAAGCTAGGCTGGAATACAGCAAGCCAAAATGATCCTGCTGTCTCCACCCCACTCTAAGCTGGGGTTCTAGATGTGTGTATGACACATGGCTTGTTATATGAGTGCTGGGACCTGAACTCTAGACCTCATGGTGACACAGCAAGCAAGATGACCTGTGGAGTCATCTCTCCACCCCTAAATTCTTTACAGATGAAATTACGCCATGATGAGAAAGCAAGAGAGATGGAAACAAAAATACTTGTGTAGACAAAGGGGATGCCACAAAACCCTCAGAGCCAACTGGGTCTTATTCTTATTCAGGCTGTAAGGTATAGAAGGCACTCTTAATAGCTGTTTACTGTTATGCAAGATGTAAAGTATCAGTGCTATCCACAGTAGACACCCAGCCTTATCCAGACTGTAAGGCACTGGTGAGAAAAATTTGGAAAACTCACAGCCAACAAAGGGCTAACTTAGTACAAACACAGGCTAAGTACAGTGCAGCAGCTCTGCTGCCCTGGCTCCTACTCATGTGTGGCCTCTCCCAAAGTCCTGAAGTTAACTACACTGAATATCTCTTTTAGCCACATGCCCTTCGAGAAGAGCATGAGATCACTTTTTTTTTTCAATATAAGTCTTTCATTGTCCCCAAAGACACCTCAAATCATACTTATAATTCAGGATCTTGTTTCTGGAGCTGGGTAACTTAGGTCTGACTCATTAGCCTGCCGCACTATTCCCTTTTCAGACACAAAGATACCATTCAAAAACTTTCTGATATCATTGTTTTTACCTGTTGTGGCTTGCTAAATCACTCCACTGAATCTGAAAGAAGCTCAATATCATTTCCTTCAAAGATTAATTCATCCTTCTGAGCTTGAGAGGCAGAAAGCAATACTTGTCCTCATCCAAACCCAAGAAATTTCAGATTTCAACCAATGACCCATTCTTCTGTATATTAGCTGAGGTGCCTATTTACCACATCAAAGTGGACCTGGCTGCCAGGTGTCTG